>NW_026909612.1:741400-873400 GCF_033115175.1 Lepus europaeus | reverse complement strand
ACATTAAGAAATTCTCAAAAACAAATTCTTGAACTACAGAAATCCTTAATGGACAAGATAGAAAATCTCTCTCGTGAAAATGAAATATTAAGGAGGAATCCAAATGAAATGAAACAACTAGTGGAAAAAGAAACTGTGATAGTGATGAGAAATCATAATGAAATGAAGAATTCAATACACCAAATGACAAACACATTAGAAAGCCTTAAAAACAGAATGGGCAAAGCAGAAGAGAGAATATCAGATGTAGAAGACGGAGAACAGGAAGGGAAACAGGCAAACCAAAGAAAAGAAGAAGAAATTAGAAATCTAAAAAATATTGTCAGGAATCTACAGGATACTATTAAAAAACCCAACATTCGGGTTCTAGGAGTTCCTTAAGGCATGGAGAGGGAGAAAGGATTAGAAGGCATTTTCAGTGAGATACTAGCAGAAAATTTCCCAGGTTTGGAGAAGGACAGAGGCATCTTAGTACAGGAAGCTTATAGAACCCCTAATAAACATGACCAAAAGAGATCCTCACCACGACATGTTGTAATCAAACTCACCATAGTGAAACATAAAGAAAAGATCCTAAAATGTGCAAGAGAGAAACATCAGATTACTCTTAGAGGATCTCCAATTAGACTCACAGCAGACTTCTCATCAGAAACCCTACAAGCTAGAAGGGAATGGCGAGACATAGCCCAGGTATTAAGAGAGAAAAACTGCCAGCCCAGAATACTATATCCTGCAAAGCTCTCATTTGTGAATGAAGGTGAAATTAAGACTTTTCATAGCAAACAGAAACTGAAAGAATTTGTTGCCACTCATCCTGCCTTGCAAAAGATGCTTAACGATGTGTTAGACACAGAAACACAGAAAAAAGGGTAACCAATATGAAAGATCGTAAAGGAAGGAAACCTCATAGCAAAAGATCACAGGAAGCTCAATTTCTCTTTGACATAGAATTAATCTCTGATGCTCGGTTAAATCAATGTGTTAAAGTAATCTATTATGTGCTCTTGATGTATGTTCAATTCTAATTGTTCAAAAACAGCTGAATTTTTATTAAGAGTTATGGGTTATTTAAATATGTGCTTATTTTCAAAGATTTGAATAATCACTTTGTAACAATGATCAAATTTGGTCTATATTATGTCATGATTTTAAGGAATCTTATTTCAACCAGATAGTTTGGATTTTGAGCCTTCTTGGCATTCTTGACAGGCATTCAAAAAATCAAAGTTTCAAACAATCTGGTCTCTAAAATTTCCAGTAAATCCTGGACTTTGGTTTTTCCAGTTTGGGCCCAACTGAAAAAATCGAAGGACCTATGTCTCTCATCTTATAGAGATACCAACTAATCAGTCTATTTGGATTATATTAGAAGGACTGTCAAGATGTGATGTGGTACCAGACTTTAAGTTTCTATAATGGAAAATGCTATAATACAAATGTTTGAGAACTAAAACGTCTAATGATCTTGTGTTACTAGACATGATAGTTATCTTAATGAGAAATCCCCAGAGGCCTAAAGGGTTAAATACTTGTAAAATCCTACAGGTGCTTTCAAAAATACTGTGAAGTAAGCAAGTGCCTCTTGTTGGTTGATGAGTTTATAATTTTAAACATGGCGACTTAAAGTCTTTTGTCATCCATAGTTATATTTGGTGTGCTGCTCATAAAACTAAAGCGTTGTTGGTTCTGTGTTTAGCTGTCCTCCTATAGGTTCCTATGGACTTTTTCCAGCCACTTTTATTGTATTCAGTACTTTGGGATGGCTCTGTAAACAGATGAAGCCAATAATGTATTAACAGTACCAACTGAGAGAAAGTATGGTTAACTGAGGTTACTAAAAACAAAAAGCAATTCAAATCAACTGGCAATCTACAAAAAGAGTTAAAGATTTTAAAAGCTATTATTAAAATTGCTATATTGGTCTATTATGCTATGTTATATGTGTGTACATATTGTATGTCCACATGGGGAAATTTTATTGAGTTTTATTTTAAATGGCTTATAGATAAGATTGTCCATAAGTTTATGCTGCTAAAATCAATCAAAGATACATTTTAATTAGTGTGACCTGAATCTGTGTATCATATGTTTTAAACGTGTTGGTAGAAAGAAACTAAAAACATTTTAGATGGTTGTGCTTAAGTTTACTGGCTAAACAAATTACACCATGTTAGACATTTAAGAGGTGTTTTCAAATACATGATTCTTAAAATTTCTAGAAGGCATTGGACCTTCTGGTAAATGTTTTCTTAAGTTGTTATCTAATGGTTGAAACGGTTTGCTAAGTATTCATGTAATACTGCTATTGTCAGCAAGTGATCTAGGACTTGCTCCCTCATTTCTCTATTCTAAGCCCAACTTGTTCTTTCATTTCTCTATTCTCTTCAAGGTAGGAAACTAATTCTATTATGAAGGAATCTGTAGGATGCACAATTTAATCTTTAGAACTTATAAAAGAGATGGCTAACATTTTTATGTAATAGCATAGCCAAAATAATAGCTTAAATAATAATCTCATAGCTAGATTTACTGCGGCAAACATGATATTTCTGTTTGTATCGATGAGATTTTATGCACTTGCCTAATGAAAAGACTTTGCTTTTCTCCAAACACATTTGTACTGTGATTTTCTCAGTCCATTGCATTCGAATTCCAAACGACTTTTTCCGGATATGACTGGATGTAACCAGAAATATCCAGTTGTGTTTTGGCTAACTGAATCCGAAATATTGTGAAAGCCTCTGTGTTTGTGTTTTCTGGATATTATAAACGGACTTTATTTTTTTGAATGTTTATTATGGGGGAGCATTTTATTTTGAGCTTTGATACAGTAATTGGTTCCATACGAATTGCACACCACTTTGTCCGGATATGACTGGATGACACCAGAAATATCCGGTTGCGTTTTTGTTAACTCAATCCGAAATATTGTAAGTCTCTGTGTTTGTGTTTTCTGGATATTATCGATGCACTTTAGTGTTTTTAATGTTTTTATCAGGGAACATTTAATTTTGTGCTTGAAAACACTAATTGCTTCATCATGGGGACAGCAGCTCTACACATTCATATTTTCTATTGAGAAAGCTAATGGAACTGCAGCAATAAATCATGATATTTCTGTTTGTATCGATGACATTTTATGCACTTGCCTAACGAAAAGACTTTGCTTTTCTGCAAAACCATTTTTACAGTGATTTTCTCGGTCCATTGCATCCGAATTCCAAACGACTTAGTCCGTATATGAGTGAATAAAACATGAAATTTCCAGTTGTTCTTTTGCTAACTCAATGCGAAATATTGTGAATGTTTTTGTGTTTGAATTTTCTGGATATGATCGATGGACTTTATTGTTTTGAATGTTTTTTTCAAGGAACATTTAATTTTGTACCCTAGAAACACTAATTGGTTCATCATGGGGACACCAGCTCTGCACATTTGTATTTTTCTAGGGAGAAAGCTAGAGGAACTGCGGCAAACAAACATGATACTTCTGTTTGTATAGATGACATTTTATGCACTTGCCTAACAAAAAGACTTTGCTTTTCTCCAAAACCATTTTTACTGTGATTTTCTCGGTCCATTGCATATGAATTCCACACCAGTTTTACCGGATATGACTGGTTGAAACCGGAAATGTCAGTTTTTTTTTTGGCTAACTCAATCCCAGATATTGCTACAGCCTCTGTATTTGTGTATTCCTGATATTATCCACGGACTTCATTGTTTTGAATGTTTTTATAAGGGAACATTTAATTTTCTGCTTGGAATCACCAATTGTTTCCACATGGAGACACCAGCACTACACATTCGTATTTTCTAGAGAGAAAGCTAGAGGAACTGTGGCAAACAAACATGATATTTCTATTTGTATGGATGACATTTTATTCACTGCCTGAAGAAAAGACTTTGCTTTTCTCCAAAACCATTTTTACTTTGATTTTCTCGGTCCATTACACAGGAATTCCACAACAGTTTGTCCGGATATGACTGGATGAAACCGGAAATATCCAGTTTTGTTTTTGCTAACTCTATCCCTGATATTGCTACAGCCTCTGTGTTAGTGTATTCCTGATATTATCCACGGAATTTATTATTTTGAATGTTTTTTATCTGGGAATATTTTATTTTGAGCTTGGATACAGTAATTTGTTCCCCCTGGAGTCACAAGCTCTATATATTCGTATTTTCTAGGGAGAAAGCTAGAGGAACTTCGACAAACAAACATGATATTTCTGTTTGTATCGATGACATTTTAGGCACTTCCCTAACGAAAAGACTTTGCTTTTCTCCAAAACCATTTTTACTCTGATTTTCTCAGCCCATTGCATACGAATTCCACACCACTTTGTCCGGATATGACTGGATGAAACCAGAAATATCCGTTTGGGTTTAGGATCACTCATCCGAAATATTGTGAAAGCATCTGTGTTTGTGTTTTCTGGATATTATCGATGGACTTTATAATTTTGAATGTTTTAATCAGGGAACATTTAATTTTGTGCCATTTAAACACTAATTGGTTCATCATGGGGACACCAGCTCTACACATTCGTATTTTCTAGGGAGAAAGCTACAGGAACTGTGGCAAACAAACATGATATTTCTGTTTGTAAAGATGACATTTTATGCCCTTGCCTAACGAAAAGACTTTGCTTTTCTCCAAAACCATTTTTACTGTGATTTTCACGGTCCATTGCTTACGAATTGCACACAAGTTTGTCCGGGTATTACTGGATGTAACCGGAAATATTTGGTTATTTTTGCTAACTCAATCCCAAATATAGATACAGCCTCTGTTTTTGTGTTTTCTGGATATTATCAACAGACTTAATTTTTTTTGAATGTTTTTTATCGGGGAACATTTTATTTTGAGCTTGGATACAGTAGTTGGTTCTGCATGGAGACACCAGCTGAACATATTCGTATTTTCTAGGGAGAAAGCTAGAGGAACTGTGGCAAACTAAAATATTTTTTTGTATAGATGAGATTTTATGCACTTGCCTAACGAAAAGACTTTGCTTTTCTCCAAAACAATTTTTACTTTGATTTTCTCGGTCCATTACATTCGAATTCCAAACAACTTTGTCTGTATATGAGTGAATAAAACAAGAAATATCCAGTTGTTCTTTTGCTAACTCAATGCGAAATATTGTGAATGTTTCTGTTTTGTGTTTTCTGGATAAGATCGATGGACTTTATGGTTTTGAATGTTTTTATCAAGGAACATTTAATTTTGTACGATAGAAACACTAATTGGTTCATCATGGGGACACCAGCTCTACATATTCGTATTTTCTAGGGAGAAAGCGAGAGGTACTGCAACAAACAAACATGATATTTCTGTTTGTATCGATGACATTTTATGCACTTGCCTAACGAAAAGACTTTGCTTCTCTCCACGGAATTTTTACTGTGATTTTCTCATTCCATTTCATACGAATTCCACACCAGTTTGTCCAGATATGACTGGATGAAAGTAGAAATATCCGGTTTTGTTTTGGCTAACTCAATCCCAGATATTGCTACAATGTAGTGGAATGAGAAGGCCATGCCAAGGCGGCCACTGGCAAGCGAGCGTCAGTTAGTCAGGAATGGCTTTAAACTGCCTAGCAACAGGCTGTGATTGGATGGCTCTGGAAACTGCCTGGCGACAGGCTGTCATTGGATGGATTTGAAACTGCCCGGCGACAGGCTGTGATTGGATGGCTCTGGAAACTGCCTGGCAACAGGCTGTGATTGGATGGATTTGAAACTGCCTGGCGACAGGCTGTGATTGGATGGCTGTGGAAACTGCCTGGCAACAGGCTGTGATTGGTTGGGGTATGGACCGCCCCTTGACCAGATTGGCTGGTCTTGGCTATATAAGCTGTTGTACCAACTGTAATAAACGAGTCTGCAGGCTGCTCGCCTCAAGCCTGCTCTCACTGGAAAAAAAATGCTTGTGTCTTTCCAGAGAATGCAGAACAGCCCATTTGGGTACCAGCCAGAAACATCAAGCCTGTAACTGACAGCCAACCAGAACCAGCTGAACAAGACCAAGACTCCGCCTTGTTAGCAGATGCACCTGCCCTATCATCCTACCCTGAGAAACTGCCCAAAGCCACATCTGTTACCATTGTGTACCCCACTAGCTCTGGTCAGCCACTCCAATGGCCCACAGCCTGTGTGCGGTCATGCCATTCCTGATAACCATTATTCTTCATTCCTACCCCTATCTGAGCAAGCAATCCTGTGGTCTCTCGATTTGAGTGCTGGTTAGTCAATGACGGGTAAGATCCCCTGGGGGACAACCTAAGACAGGCACAGCTGCGTACGGAGACCACATGGAAACGGGGTCAACAATGGTATGGCCAAGAATCATGCCTCCCGTTGCTCAAAAATAAATGAAAAGGGGGAAATGTAGTGGAATGAGAAGGCCATGCCAAGGTAGCCACTGGCAAGCGAGCGTCAGTTAGTCAGGAATGGCTTTAAAATGCCTAGCAACAGGCTGTGATTGGATTGCTCTGGAAACTGCCTGGTGACAGGCTGTCATTGGATGGCTCTGGAAACTGCCTGGCAACAGGCTGTGATGGATGGATTTGAAACTGCCTGGCAACAGGCTGTGATTGGATGGCTGTGGAAACTGCCTGGCAACAGGCTGTGATTGGATGGCTGTGGAAACTGCCTGGTGACAGGCTGTCATTGGATGGCTCTGGAAACTGCCTGGCAACAGGCTGTGATTGGATGGATTTGAAACTGCCTGGCAACAGGCTGTGATTGGATGGCTGTGGAAACTGCCTAGCAACAGGCTGTGATTGGTTGGGGTATGGACCGCCCCTTGACCAGATTGGCTGGTCTTGGCTATATAAGCTGTTGTACCAACTGTAATAAATGAGTCTGCAGGGTGCTCGCCTCAAGCCAGCTCTCACCGGACACCCGGGGTCTGTGTGTTGACTCCGCGCCTCTTGCCCCCACCACGCTGCTCTTCTTAGAAACGAACCCAATGCAACATTGTGGAGAAATCAACGACAACACTACAACCTCTGTGTTTGTGTATTCCTGATATTATCCATGGACTTTATTTTTTTTGAATGTTTTTTATCAGGGAATATTTAATTTTGTTCTGGGAACACAAATTTGTTCCACATGGAGACACCAGCTCTACACATTAGTTTTTCTAGCGAGAAAGCTAGATGAAATACGGAAAACAAACATGATATTTCTGTTTGTATAGATGACATTTTATGCACTTGCCACATGAAAACACTTTGCTTTTATCCAAAACCATTTTTACTCTGATTTTCTCGGGCCATTGCATATGAATTCCACACCACTTTGTCAGGATATGACTGGATGAAAATAGAAATATCCGGTTGTCTTTTGTCTAACTCAATCCGAAATATTGTAAAACCCACTGTATTTGTGTTTTCTGGATATTATCAACGGACTTTATTGTATTGAAGGTTTTTTTTTCCGGGAACATTTGATTTTGTGCTTGGAAAAAAAATTGGTTCATCATGGGGACACCAGCTCTACACATTCGTATTTTCTAGGGAGAAAGCTAGAAGAACTGTGGCAAACAAACATGATATATCGGTTTGTACAGATGACATTTTATGCACTTGCCTAATGAAAAGACTTTGCTTCTCTCGAAAGGATTTTTACTGTGATTTCTCGGTCCATTGCATACGAATTCCACACCAGTTTGTCCCGATATGACTGGATGAAACCAGAAATATCCGGTTGTGTTTTGGCTAATTCAATCCAAAATATTGTGAAAGCTTCTGTGTTTGTGTTTTCTGGATACTATCGATGGACTTTATTGTTTTGAGTGTTTTTCTCAGGGAATATTACATTATGTACCATTGAAACACTAATTGGTTCATCCTGGGGACACCAGCTCCACACATTCTTATTATCTAGGGAGAAAGCTAGAGGAACTGCGGCAAACAAACATGATATTTCTGTTTGTATAGATGACAATTACGCACTTGCCTAACGTAAAGACTTTGCTTTTCTGCAAAACCATTTTTACTGGGATTTCCTCTTTCCATTCCATATGAATTCCACAAGACTTTATCCGTATATGACTGGATGAAACCAGAAATATCCTGTTGTGTTTTGGCTAACTCAATCCGAAATATTGTGAAAGATTCTGTGCTTGTGTTTTCTGGATATTATTGATGGACTTTATCGTTTTGAATGTTTTTATCAAGGAACATTTAATTTTGTACCCTAGAAACACTAATTGGTTCATCATGGGGACACCAGCTCCACATATTCGTATTTTCCAGGGAGAAAGCGAGAGGTACTGCAACAAACAAACATGATATTTCTGTTTGTATCGATGACATTTTATGCACTTGCCTAACGAAAAGACTTTGCTTCTCTCCAAAGAATTTTTACTGTGATTTAGTCGGTCCTTTTCATACGAATTCCACACTAGTTTGTCCAGATATGACTGGATGAAAGCGGAAATATCTGGTTTTGTTTTGGCTAACTCAATCCCAGATATAGCTACAACCTCTGTGTTTGTGTATTCCTGATATTACCCATGGACTTTATTTTTTGAATGTTTTTTTATCAGGGAATATTTAATTTTGTTCTGGGAACACTAATGTGTTCCACTGGAGGCACCAGCTCTACCCATTAGTTTTTCTAGCGAGAAAGCTAGAGGAACTGCGGAAAACAAACATGATATTTCTTTTGTATAGATGACATTTAATGCACTTGCCTAATGAAAAGACTTTGCTTTTCTCCAAAACCATTTATACTCTGATTTTTCTCGGTCATTGCATATGAATTCCACACCACCAGTTTGTCAGGATACGACTGGATGAAACCAGAAATATCCAGTTGTCTTTTGTCTAACTCAATCCGAAATATTGTAAAAGCCTCTGTATTTGTGGTTTCTGGATATAATCGATGGACTTTATTGTTTTGAATGTTTTTATCAGGGAACATTTAATTTTGTACCATAGAAACTCTAATTGGTTCATCATGGGGACACCAGCTCTACATATTTGTATTTTCTAGGGAGAAAGCTAGAAGAACTGTGGCAAACAAACATGATATATCTGTTTGTATAGATGACATTTTATGCACTTGCCTAACGAAAAGACTTTGCTTCTCCCCAAAGGATTTTTACTGTGATTTTCTCCATCCATTGCGTATGAATTCCACTCCAGTTTGTCCCGATATGATTGGATTAAAACAAAAATATCCGATTATGTTTTGGCTAACTCAATCCCAGATATTGCTACAGCCTCTGTGTTTATGTTTTCTAGATATTATCAACGGACTTTATTGTTTTAATATTTGTTATCAGGGAACATTTTATTTTGAGCGTGGATACAGTAATTGTTTCCACAAGGAGACACCAGCTCTACACATTCGTATTTTCTAGGGAGAAAGCTAGAGGAACTGGGTCAGACAAGCATGATATTTCTGTTTGTATAGATGACATTTTATCCACTTTCCACACGAAAAGACTTTGCTTTTCTCCAAAATCATTTGTACTGTGATTTTCTCGGCCATTCCATGTGAATTCCACACCACTTTGTCCGGATATGACTTGATGAAACCAGAAATATCCGGTTGTGTTTTGGCTAACTCAATCCGAATTATTGTGAAAGACTCTGTGTTTGTGTTTTCTGGGTATTATCCATGGAGTTTATTGTTTTGAGTGTTTTTATCAGGGAACATTTCATTTTGTACCGTTGAAACACTAATTGGTTCATAAAGGGAATAGCAGCTCCACAAATTCGTATTTTCTAGGGAGAAAGCTAGAGTAATTGCGGCAAACAAACATGACATGTCTGTTTCTATAGATGACATTTTATGCTCTTGCCAAATGAAAAGATGTTGCTTTTCTCCAAAACCATTTGTACTGTGATTTCCTCGGTCCATTGCATATGAATTCTACACGAGTTTGTCCGGATATGACTGGATGAAACCAGAAATATCCGGTTGTGTTTTGGCTAACTCAATCTGAAATATTGTGAAAGCCCCTGAGTTTGTGTATTCTGGATATTATCGATGGACTTTATTGTTTTCAATGTTTTTTATCAGCGAACATTTTATTTTGAGCTTCGATACAATAATTGGTTCCACATGGAGACACCAGCTCTACACATTCGTAATTTCTAGGGGAAAGGTAGAGGAACTGCTGCAAACAATCATGATATTTCTGTTTGTATAGATGGCATTTTATTCAGTTGCCTAACGAAAAGACTTTGCTTTTCTCCAAAACCATTTTTACTTTCATTTTCTAGGATCATTGCATACGAATTCCACACCTGTTTGTCCGGATATGATTGGATGTGACCGGAAATATCCGGTTGTGTTTTGGCTAACTCAATACGAAATATTTGAAAGGCTCTGTGTTTGTGTTCTCTGGATATTATCAATGGAATTTATTGTTTTGAAAGTTTTTTTTTAATCAGGGAACATTTTATTTTGAGTTTTGATACAGTAATTATTTCCACATGCAGACACCAGCTCTACACATCTGTATTTTCTAGGGAGAAAGCTAGAGGAACTGTGACAAACAAACATGATATTTCTGTTTGTATCGATGACATTTTATGCACTTGCCTAACGAAAAGACTTTGCTTTTCTCCAAAAACATTTGTACGCTGATTTTCTTGGTCCTTTGCATATGAATTCCACACCAGTTTTTCCGGATATGACGGGATGAAAACATAAATATCCGGTTGTATTTTGGCTAACTCAATCCCAGATATTGTTACAGCCTCTGTGTTTGTGTTTACTGGATATTGTCAACGGACTTTATTGTTTTATATTTGTTATCGGGGAACATTTTGTTTTGAGCTTGGATACAGTAATGGGTTCTACAAGGAGACACCAGCTCCACACATTCGTATTTTCTAGGGAGAATACAATAGGAACTTCAGCAAACAAACATGATATTTCTGTTTGTAAAGATGAAATTTTATTCACTTGCCTAACGGAAAGACTTTGCTTTTCTGCAAAACCATTTGTACTGTGATTTTCTCGGTCCATTGCATACGAATTCCACACCACTGTGTCCGCATATGACTGATGAAACCAGAAATATCCGTTTTTTTTTTTTTTGCTAACTCAGTCCCAGATAAGCTACAGACTCTGTGTTTGTGCATTCCTGATATTATCCAAGGACTTTATTGTTTTGAATGTTTTTGATCAGCAAATATTTAATTTTTTTCTTAGAAACATTAATTGGTTCCACATGGAGATACCAGCTCTACACATTCATATTTTCTAGGGAGAAACCTAGAGGAACTGGGTCAGACAAGCATGATATTTCTGTTTGTATAGATGACATTTTATCCACTTTCCACACGAAAAGACTTTGCTTTTCTCCAAAATCATTTGTACTGTGATTTTCTCGGCCATTCCATGTGAATTCCACACCACTTTGTCCGGATATGACTTGATGAAACCAGAAATATCCGGTTGTGTTTTGGCTAACTCAATCCGAATTATTGTGAAAGACTCTGCGTATTATCCATGGAGTTTATTGTTTTGAGTGTTTTTATAGGGAACATTTCATTTTGTACCGTTGAAACACTAATTGGTTCATAAAGGGAATAGCAGCTCCACAAATTCGTATTTTCTAGGGAGAAAGCTAGAGTAATTGCTGCAAACAAACATGACATGTCTGTTTCTATAGATGACATTTTATGCTCTTGCCAAACGAAAAGACGTTGCTTTTCTCCAAAACCATTTGTACTGTGATTTCCTCGGTCCATTGCATATGAATTCTACACGAGTTTGTCCGGATATGACTGGATGAAACCAGAAATATCCGGTTGTGTTTTGGCTAACTCAATCTGAAATATTGTGAAAGCCCCTGAGTTTGTGTATTCTGGATATTATCGATGGACTTTATTGTTTTCAATGTTTTTTATCAGCGAACATTTTATTTTGAGCTTCGATACAATAATTGGTTCCACATGGAGACACCAGCTCTACACATTCGTAATTTCTAGGGGAAAGGTAGAGGAACTGCTGCAAACAATCATGATATTTCTGTTTGTATAGATGGCATTTTATTCAGTTGCCTAACGAAAAGACTTTGCTTTTCTCCAAAACCATTTTTACTTTCATTTTCTAGGATCATTGCATATGAATTCCACACCTGTTTGTCCGGATATGATTGGATGTGACCGGAAATATCCGGTTGTGTTTTGGCTAACTCAATACGAAATATTTGAAAGGCTCTGTGTTTGTGTTCTCTGGATATTATCAATGGAATTTATTGTTTTGAAAGTTTTTTTTTATCAGGGAACATTTTATTTTGAGTTTTGATACAGTAATTATTTCCACATGCAGACACCAGCTATACACATCTGTATTTTCTAGGGAGAAAGCTAGAGGAACTGTGACAAACAAACATGATATTTGTGTTTGTATCGATGACATTTTATGCACTTGCCTAACGAAAAGACTTTGCTTTTCTCCAAAAACATTTGTACGCTGATTTTCTTGGTCCTTTGCATATGAATTCCACACCAGTTTTTTCCGGATATGACGGGATGAAAACATAAATATCCAGTTGTATTTTGGCTAACTCAATCCCAGATATTGTTACAGCCTCTTTGTTTGTGTTTACTGGATATTGTCAACGGACTTTATTGTTTTAATATTTGTTATCGGGGAATATTTTGTTTTGAGCTTGGATACAGTAATGGGTTCTACAAGGAGACACCAGCTCCACACATTCGTATATTCTAGGGAGAATACAATAGGAACTTCAGCAAACAAACATGATATTTCTGTTTGTAAAGATGAAATTTTATTCACTTGCCTAACGAAAAGACTTTGCTTTTCTGCAAAACCATTTGTACTGTGATTTTCTTGGTCCATTGCATACGAATTCCACACCACTGTGACCGCATATGACTGATGAAACCAGAAATATCAGTTTGTTTTTTTTTTTTTTTTTTGCTAACTCAGTCCCAGATAAGCTACAGACTCTGTGTTTGTGCATTCCTGATATTATCCAAGGACTTTATTGTTTGAATGTTTTTTATCAGGAAATATTTAATTTTTTTCTTGGAAACATTAATTGGTTCCACATGGAGACACCAGCTCTACACATTCGTATTTTCTAGGGAGAAACCTAGAGGAACTGCGTCAGACAAGCATGATATTTCTGTTTGTATAGATGACATTTTAAGCACTTGCCTAACGAAAACACTTTGCTTTTCTACAGAACCATTTTTACTGTGATTTTCTAGGTCCAGTACATACAAATAATTCCACACCAGTTTGTCCGGATATGATTGGATGAAACCGGAAATATACGGTTTTATTTTGCTAACTCAATCCCAGATATTGCTACAGCCCCTGTGTTTGTGCATTCCCGATATTTCCACGGACTTTATTGTTTTGAATGTTTTTTTTATCATTGAACATTTAATTTTCTTCTGGGAACACTGTTTTTTATCAGGGAACATTTTATTATGAGCTTGCGAACACTAATTGGTTCATAATGGAGACACCAGCTCTACACATTCATATTTTCTAGGAAGTAAGCTAGAGGAACTGCGAAAAACAAACATGATATTTCTGTTTGTATAGATGACATTTTATGCACTTTCCTAACAAAAAGACTTTGCTTTTCTCCAAAAACATGTTTACTCTGATTTTCTCGGACCATTGCATACAAATTCCACACCAGTTTTTCCGGATATGACGGGATGAAAACATAAATATCCAGTTGTATTTTGGCTAACTCAATCCCAGATATTGTTACAGCCTCTGTGTTTGTGTTTTCTGGATATTATCGATGTACTTCATTGTTTTGAATGTTTTTATCAGGGAACATTTCATTTTGTACCGTTGAAACACTAATTGGTTCATCATGGGGACACCAGCTCTACACATTCGCATTTTCTAGGGAGAAAGCAAGAGGAACTGTGGCAAACAAACATGATATTTCTGTTTGTATCGATGACATTTTATGCACTTGCCTGACGAAAGGACTTTGTTTATCTCAAGAACCTTTTGTACTGTGATATTCTCGGTCCATTGCATACGAATTCCACACCAGTTTGTTGGGATATGACTGGATGAAACCAGAAATATCTGGTTGTGTTTTCGCTAACTCAATCCCAGATATTGCTACAGCCTCTGTGTTTTTTTTTTCTGGATATTATCAACGGACTTTATTGTGTTGATTGTTTTTATCAGGGAACATTTCATTTTGTACCGTTGAAACACTAATTGGTTCATCATGGGGACACCAGCTCTACACATTCGTATTTTCTAGGGAAAAAGCTAGAGGAACTGCGACAAACAAACATGATATTTCTGTTTGTATAGATGACATTTTAAGCACTTGCCTAACGAAACCACTCTGTTTTTCACTAAACCATTTTTACTGTGATTTTCTAGGTCCAGTACATACAAATTCCACACCAGTTTGTCCGGATATGATTGGATGAAACCGGAAATATACGGTTTTATTTTGCTAACTCAATCCCAGATATTGCTACAGCCCCTGTGTTTGTGCATTCCTGATATTATCCACGGACTTTATTGTTTTGAATTTTTTTTTATCATTGAATATTTAATTTTCTTCTGGGAACACTGTTTTGTTCCTCATGGAGACACCAGCTCTATACATTCGTATTTTCTTGTGAGAAAGCTAGAGGAACAGCAACAAACAATCATGATATTTCTGTTTGTATATATGACATTTTATGCACTTGCCCAACGAAAAGACTTTGCTTTTCTCCACCACAATTTCTACTGTGATTTTTTCGGTCCATTGCATACGAATTCCACACCAGTTTGTCCAGAGATGACTGGATGAAACCAGAAATATCTGGTTATGTTTTGGCTAATTCAATCAGAAATATTGTGAAACCCTCTTTTTTTGTGTTTTCTGGATATTATCCACGGACTTTATTGTTTTGAATGTTTTTTTTATCGGCGAACTTTAAATTTTGAGCTTAAATACACTAATTGGTTTCACATAGAGACACCAGCTCTACATATTTGTATTTTCTAAGCAGAAAGCTAGAGGAACTGTGGCAAGCAAACATGATATTTCTGTTTGTATAGATGACATTTTATGCACTTGCCTAAGGAAAAGTCTTTGCTTTTCTCCAAAAACATTTTTACTGTGATTTTCTCGGTCCATTGCATACGAATAACAGAGCAGTTTGTCGGGACATGACTGGATGAAACCAGAAATATCCGGTTTTGTTTTGGCTAACTCAATCCGAAATATTGTAAAAGCCTCTGTGTTTGTGTTTTCTGGATATTATCTATGGACTTTATTGTTTTGAATGTTTTTATCAGGGAACATTTAATTTTGTACCGTAGAAACACTAATTGGTTCATCCTGGGGAAACCAGCTCCACACATTCATATTTTCTAGGGAGAAAGCTAGAGGAACTGCGGCAAACAAACTTGATATTTCTCTTTGTATAGATGACATTTTATGTACTTGCCTAAGGAAAAGACTTTGCTTTTCTCCAAAACCATGTTTACTCTGATTTTCTCGGTCCATTGCATACGAATTCTACACCAGTTTCTCCAGATATGACTGGATGAAAGCGGAAATATCCGTTTGTGTTTTGGCTAACTCAATCCCAGATATTGCTGCAGCCTCTGTATTTGTGTTTCCTGAGATCATCCACGTTCTTTATTGTTTTGAATGTTTTTTATCAGGACATTTCATGTTATTCTTGGAACACTAATTGGTTCCACATCGATACAACAGCTCTACATATTTGTATTTTCTAGGCAGAAACTAGAGGAACTGCGGCCAACAAACATGATATTTCTGTTTGTATAGATGACATTTTATGCACTTGACTAATGGAAAGACTTTGCTTTTCTCCAAAACCATTTTTACTCCGATTTTCTCAGTCCATTGCATACAAATAACATACCAGTTTGTCTGGACATGACTGGATGAAACCAGAAATATCCGGTTGTGTTTTGGCTAACTCAATCCGAAATATTGTGAAAGACTCCTGTTTGTGTTTTCTTGATATTATCGATGGACTTTATTGTTTTGAATGTTTTTCTCAGGGAACATTTCATTTTGTACCGTTGAAACACTAATTGGTTCATCATGGGGACACCAGCTCTTCACATTCGTATTTTATAGCGAGAAAGCTAGTGGAACTGCGGCAAACAAACATGATATTTCTGTTTGTATACATGACATTTTATGCACTTGCCTAACGAAAAGACTTTGCTTTTCTCCAGCACCATTTGTACTGTGATTTTCTCTGTCCATTGCATACGAATTCCACACCATTTTGTCCAGATATGACTGGATGAAACCAGAAATATCCGGTCGTGTTTCGCTAACTCATTCCCAGATATTACTATAGACTCTGTGTTTGTGTATTCCTGATATTATCCACTGACGTTATTGTTTTGAATGTTTTTTATCAGGGAACATTTCATTTTATTCTTGGAACACTAATTGGTTCCACATAGATACACCAGCTCTACATGTTTGTATTTTCTTGGCAGAGAGCTAGAGGAACTGTGGCCAAAAACCTGATATTTCAGTTTGTATAGATGACATTTTATGCACTTGACTAATGAAAAGACTTTGCTTTTCTCGAAAACCATTTTTACTCTGATTTTCTCGGTCCATTGCATACGAATTCCACACCAGGTTGTTCAGATATGACTGCATGAAACCAGGAATATCCAGTTGTGTTTTGGCTAACTCAATCTCAGGTACTGCTACAGCCTCTGTGTTTGTGTTTTCTGGATATTATCCATGGACTTTATTGATTTGAATGTTTTTTATCGGGGAACTTTTAATTTTGAACTTACATACATTAATTGGTTCCACAAGGAGACACCAGCTCTACATATTTGTATTTTCTAGGGAGACAGCTAGAGGAACTGCGGCAAGCAAACATGATATTTCTGTTTATATAGATGACATTTTATGCGCTTGCCTAAGGAAAAGACTTTGCTTTTCTCGAAAACCATTTTTACTGTGATTTTCTCGATCCATTGCATATGAATTCCACACCAGTTTGTCCGGATATGACTAGATGAAACTAGAAATATCTGGTTTAATTTTCGCTAACTGAATCCCAGATATTGCTACAGCCTCTCTGTTTGTGCATTCTTCATATTATCCATGGACTTTAGAGTTTCGAATGTTTTTTTTTATCAGGGAACATTTAATTTTGCTCTTGGAAACACTAATTGCTTCCACATGGACACACCAGCTCTACACATTTGTATTTTCTAGGGAAAAAGCTAGAGGAACTGCGGCAAACAAACATGATATTTCTGTTTGTGTAGATGGCATTTTATGCACTTGCCTATCAAAACGACTTTGTTTTTCTCTCAACCATTTGTACTGTGATTTTCTCCTTCCATTGCATAAGAATTCCACACTAGTTTGTCTAGATATGACTGGATGTAACTGGAAATATCCGGTTTTTTTTTGGCTAACTCAATCCGAGATATTGCTACAGCCTCTGTATTTGTGCATTCCTGATATTACCCATGGACATTACTGTTTTGAATGTTTTTAATAGGGAACATTTAATTTTGTACCGTTGAAAGCCTAATTGGTTCATCATGGGAACACCAGCTCTACACATTCGTATTTTCTAGGATGAAAGCTAGAGGAACGGCGGCAAACAAACAAGATATTTCTGTTTGTATCGATGACATTTTAAGCACTTGCCTAACGAAAACACTTTGCTTTTCTACAAAACCATTTTTACTGTGATTTTCTAGGTCCAGTACATACAAATTCCACACCAGTTTGTCCGGATATGATTGGATGAAACCGGAAATATACGGTTTTATTTTGCTAACTCAATACCAGATATTGCTACAGCCCCTGGGTTTGTGAATTCCCAATATTATCCACGGACATTATTGTTTTGAATGTTTTTTTATCATTGAACATTAATTTTCTTCTGGGAACACTGTTTTGTTCCACATGGAGACACCAGCTCTACACATTCGTATTTTCTTGTGAGAAAGCTAGAGGAACTGCGACAAACAATCATGATATTTCTGTTTGTATACATGACATTTTATGCACTTGCCTAACGAAACGACTTTGCTTTTCTCCAAAACCATTTGTACTGTGATTTTCTCGGTCCATTGCATACGAATTCCACACAAGTTTGTCCAGAGATGACTGGATGAAACCAGAAGTATCCGGTTTTGTTTTGGCTAATTCAACCAGAAATATTGTGAAACCCTCTGTGTTTGTGTTTTCTGGATATTATCAACGAACATTATTGTTTTCAAAGTTTTTTATCAGGGAACATTTTATTATGAGCTTGCGAACACTAATTGGTTGCACATGGAGACACCAGCTCTACACATTCATATTTTCTAGAGAGTAAGCTAGAGGAACTGCGGCAAACAAACATGATATTTCTGTTTGTATCGATGACATTTTATGCACTTGCCTAACGAAAAGACTTTGCTTTTCTCCAAAACCATTTTTACTGTGATTTTCTCGGTCCATTGCATACGAATTCCACACCAGTTTGTCCAGACATGACTGGATGAAACCATAAATGTCCGGTTGTGTTTTGGCTAACTCAATCCGAAATATTCTGAAAGCCTCTGTGTTTGTGTTTTCTGGATATTATCGATGTACTTCATTGTTTTGAATGTTTTTATCAGGGAACATTTCATTTTGTACCGTTGAAACACTAATTGATTCATCATGGGGACACCAGCTCTACACATTCGTATATTCTAGGGAGAAAGCTAGAGGAACTGTGGCAAACAAACATGATATTTCTGTTTGTATCGATCACATTTTATGCACTTGCCTGATGAAAACACTTTGCTTTTCTCCAAAACCATTTGCACTGTGATTTTCTCGGTCCATTGCATACGAATTCCACACCAGTTTGTTGGGATATGACTGGATGAAACCAGAAATATCCAGTTGTGCTTTGGCTAACTCAATCCCATATATTGCTACAGATTCTGTGTTTGTGTTTTCTGGATATTATCGATGGACTTTATTGTTTTGAATGTTTTTTTATCAGCGAACTTTTAATTTTGAGCTTAGATACACTAATTGGTTTCACATAGAGACACCAGCTCTACATATTTGTATTTTCTGAGCAGAAAGCTAGAGGAACTGTGGCAAGCAAACATGATATTTCTGTTTGTATAGATGACATTTTATGCACTTGCCTAAGGAAAAGTCTTTGCTTTTCTCCAAAAACATTTTTACTGTGATTTTCTCGATCCATTGCATACAAATAACACAGCAGTTTGTCCGGACATGACTGGATGAAACCAGAAATATCCGGTTTTGTTTTGGCTAACTCAATCAGAAATATTGTAAAAGCCTCTGTGTTTGTGTTTTCTGGATATTATCGATGTACTTTATTGTTTTGAATGTTTTTATCCGGGAACATTTAATTTTGTACCATTGAAACACTAATGGTTCATCCTGGGGACACCAGCTCCACATATTCATATTTTCTAGGGAGTAAGCTAGAGGAACTGCGGCAAACAAAGTTGATATTTTTCTTTTTATAGAAGACATTTTATGCACTTGCCTAATGAAAAGAGTTTGCTTTTCTCCAAAACTGTTTGTACTGTGATTTTCTTGGTCCATTGCATACAAACACCACACCAGTTTGTCCAGAGATGACTGGATGAAACCAGAAATATCCGGTTTTGTTTAGGCTAACTCAATCCCAGATATTACTACACCCTCTGTGTTTGTGTTTTCTGGATATTATCCACGGACTTTATTGTTTTGAATGTTTTTTATCGGGGAACTTTTAATTTTGAACTTAGATACATTAATTGGTTCCACATGGAGACACCAGCTCTACATATTTGTATTTTCTAGGGAGACAGCTAGAGGAACTGCGGCAAACAAACATGATATTTCTGTTTGTATAGATGACATTTTATGCACTTCCCTAACGAAAAGACTTTGCTTTTCTCCAAAACCATTTTTACTGTGATTTTCTCGGTCCCTTGCATACAAATTCCACACCAGTTTGTCCGGATATGACTAGATGAAACTGGAAATATCTGGTATAGTTTTGGCTAACTGAATCCCAGATATTGCTACAGCCTCTCTGTTTGTGCATTCTTCATATTATCCATGGACTACAGTTTCGAATGTTTTTTTATCAGGGAACATTTAATTTTGCTCTTGGAAACACTAATTGCTTCCACATGGACACACCAGCGCTACACATTCGTATTTTCTAGGGAAAAAGCTAGAGGAACTGTGGCAAACAAACATGATATTTCTGTTTGTGTAGATGGCATTTTATGCACTTGCCTATCAAAACGACTTTGTTTTTCTCTGAACCATTTGTACTGTGATTTTCTCCGTCCATTTCATACGAATTCCACAGCAGTTTGTCTAGATATGACTGGATGAAACCAGAAATATCCGGTTTTGTTTAGGCTAACTTAATGCCAGATATTGCTACAGCCTTTGTGTTTGTGCATTCCTGATATTACCCATGGACTTTACAGTTTCGAATTTTTTTTTTATCAGGGAACATTTAATTTTGCTCTTGGAAACACAAATAGCTTCCACATGGACACACCAGCTCTACACATACTTATTTTCTAGGGAGAAAGCTAGAGGAACTACGACAAACAAACCTGATATTTCTGTTTGTATAGATGACATTTTATGCACTTGCCTAACGAAAAGACTTTGCTTTTCTCCAAAACCATGTTTACTCTGATTTTCTCGGACCATTGCATACAAATTCCACACCAGTTTCTCCGGATATGACTGGATGAAAACAGAAATATCCGGCTGTGTTTTGGTTAACTCAATCCGAAATATTGTGAAAGGCTCTGTGTTTGTGTTTTCTGGATATTATCGATGGACTTTATTGTTTTGAATGTTTTTATCAGGGAACATTTCATTTTGTACCGTTGAAACCCTAATTGGTTCATCATGGGAACACCAGCTCTACACATTCGTATTTTCTAGGATGAAAGCTAGAGGAACGGCGGCAAACAAACAAGATATTTCTGTTTGTATAGATGACATTTTAAGCACTTGCCTAATGAAAACACTTTGCTTTTCTACAAAACCATTTTTACTGTGATTTTCTAGGTCCAGTACATGCAAATTCCACACCAGTTTGTCCGGATATGATTGGATGAAACCGGAAATATACGGTTTTATTTTGCTAACTCAATCCCAGATATTGCTACAGCCACTGTGTTTGTCCATTCCCGATATTATCCACGGACTTTATTGTTTTGAATGTTTTTTTTATCATTGAACATTTAATTTTCTTCTGGGAACACTGTTTTGTTCCACATGGAGATACCAGCTCTACACATTCGTATTTTCTTGTGAGAAAGCTAGATGAACTGCGACAAACAATCATGATATTTCTGTTTGTATACATGACATTTTATGCACTTGCCTAACGAAAAGACTTTGCTTTTCTCCAAAACCATTTGTACTGTGATTTTCTCGGTCCATTGCATACGAATTCCACACCAGTTTGTCCAGAGATGATTGGATGAAACCAGAAATATCCGGTTGTGTTTTGGCTAATTCAACCAGAAATATTGTGAAACCCTCTGTGTTTGTGTTTTCTGGATATTATCAACGAACATTATTGTTTTCAATGTTTTTTATCAGGGAACATTTTATTATGAGCTTGCGAACACTAATTGGTTGCACATGGAGACACCAGCTCTACACATTCATATTTTCTAGGGAGAAAGCTAGAGGAACTGCGGCAGACAAACATTATATTTCTGTTTGTATTGATGACATTTTATGCACTTGCCTAACAAAAAGACTTTGCTTTTCTCCAGAACCATTTTTACTGTAATTTTATCGGTCCATTGCATACGAATTGCACACCAGTTTGTCGGGATATGAATGGATGAAACCAGAAATATCCGGTTGTGTTTTGGCTAACTCAATCCCAGATATTGCTACAGCCTCTGTGTTTGTGTTTTCTGCATATTATTCATGGACTTTATTGTTTTGAATGTTTTTTTATCGGCGAACTTTAAATTTTGAGCTTAGATACACTAATTCGTTTCACATAGAGACACCAGCTCTACAGATATTTGTATTTTCTAAGCAGAAAGCTAGAGGAACTGTGGCAAGCAAACATGATATTTCTGTTTGTATAGATGACATTTTATGCACTTGCCTAAGGAAAAGTCTTTGCTTTTCTCCAAAAACATTTTTACTGTGATTATCTCGGTCCATTGTATACGAATTCCACACCAGTTTGTCCGGATATGACTAGTTGAAACTGGAAATATCTGGTTTAGTTTTGGCTAACTGAATCCCAGATATTGCTACAGCCTCTCTGTTTGTGCATTCTTCATATTATCCATGGACTACAGTTTCGAATGTTTTTTTATCAGGTAACATTTAATTTTGCTCTTGGAAACACTAATTGCTTCCACATGGACACACCAGCTCTACACATTCGTATTTTCTAGGGAAAAAGCTAGAGGAACTGTGGCAAACAAACATGATATTTCTGTTTGTGTAGATGGCATTTTATGCACTTGCCTATCAAAACGACTTTGTTTTTCTCTGAACCATTTGTACTGTGATTTTCTCCATCCATTTCATACGAATTCCACAGCAGTTTGTCTAGATATGACTGGATGAAACCAGAAATATCCGGTTTTGTTTAGGCTAACTCAATGCCAGATATTGCTACAGCCTTTGTGTTTGTGCATTCTTTATATTATCCATGGACTTTACAGTTTCGAATTTTTTTTTTATCAGGGAACATTTAATTTTGCTCTTGGAAACACAAATAGCTTCCACATGGACACACCAGCTCTACACATACTTATTTTCTAGGGAGAAAGCTAGAGGAACTACGACAAACAAACCTGATATTTCTGTTTGTATAGATGACATTTTATGCACTTGCCTAACGAAAAGACTTTGCTTTTCTCCAAAACCATGTTTACTCTGATTTTCTCGGACCATTGCATACAAATTCCACACCAGTTTCTCCGGATATGACTGGATGAAAACAGAAATATCCGGCTGTGTTTTGGTTAACTCAATCCGAAATATTGTGAAAGGCTCTGTGTTTGTGTTTTCTGGATATTATCGATGGACTTTATTGTTTTGAATGTTTTTATCAGGGAACATTTCATTTTGTACCGTTGAAACCCTAATTGGTTCATCATGGGAACACCAGCTCTACACATTCGTATTTTCTAGGATGAAAGCTAGAGGAACGGCGGCAAACAAACAAGATATTTCTGTTTGTATAGATGACATTTTAAGCACTTGCCTAATGAAAACACTTTGCTTTTCTACAAAACCATTTTTACTGTGATTTTCTAGGTCCAGTACATGCAAATTCCACACCAGTTTGTCCGGATATGATTGGATGAAACCGGAAATATACGGTTTTATTTTGCTAACTCAATCCCAGATATTGCTACAGCCACTGTGTTTGTCCATTCCCGATATTATCCACGGACTTTATTGTTTTGAATGTTTTTTATCAGGGAGCATTTAATTTTGTGCTTGGAAACAGTAATTGGTTCATCATGGGGACACCAGCTCTACACATTCCTATTTTCTAGCGAGAAAGCTAGAGGAACTGCGGCAAACAAACATGATATTTCTGTTTCTATAGATGACATTTTATGCACTTCCCTAACGAAAAGACTTTGCTTTTCTCCAAAACCAGTTTTACTGTGATTTTCTCGGTCCATTGCATACGATTTCCTCAACAGTTTGTCCAGATATGACTGGATGAAACCAGAAATATCCGGTTGTGTTTGGCCAACTCAATCCCAGATATTACTACAAACTCTGTGTTTGTGTATTCCTGATATTATCCACGACGTTATTGTTTTGAATGTTTTTTATCAGGGAACATTTCATTTTATTCTTGGAACACTAATTGGTTCCACATGGATACACCAGCTCTACATATTTGAATTTTCTGGGCAGAAAGCTAGAGGAACTGTGGTCACAAACCTGATATTTCTGTTTGCATAGATGACATTTTATGCACTTGACTAATGAAAAGACTTTGCTTTTCTGGTAAACCATTTTTACTGTGAATTCCTCGTTCCATTGCATACAAATTCCACACCACTTTGCCTGGATATGACTGGATGAAACCAGAAATATCCGGTTGTGTTTTGGCTAACTCAATCCAAAATATTCTGAAAGCCTCTGTGTTTGTGTTTTCTGGATATTATCTATGTACTTCATTGTTTTGAATGTTTTTATCAGGGAACATTTCATTTTGTTCCGTTGAAACACTAATGGGTTCATCATGGGGACACCAGCTCTACACATTCGTATTTTCTACCGAGAAAGCTAGAGGAACTGCGGCAAACAAACATGATATTGCTGTTTGTATCGTTGATATTTTATCTACTTGCCTAATGAAAAGACTTTGCTTTTCTCCAAAACCATTTTTACTGTGAATTCCTCGTTCCATTGCATACGAATTCCACACCACTTTGCCTGGATATGACTGGATGAAACCAGAAATATCCCGTTGTGTTTTGGTTATCTCAATCCGAAATATTGTGAAAGCCTCCCGTTTGAGTTTTCAGGATATTATCGATGGACTTCATTGGTTTTAAAGTTTTTATCGGCCGGCGCCGTGGCTCAACAGGCTAATCCTCCGCCTTGCGGCGCCGGCACACCGGGTTCTAGTCCCGGTCGGGGCACCGATCCTGTCCCGGTTGCCCCTCTTCCAGGCCAGCTCTCTGCTGTGGCCAGGGAGTGCAGTGGAGGATGGCCCAAGTCCTTGGGCTCTGCACCCCATGGGAGACCAGGAGAAGCACCTGGCTCCTGCCATCGGAACAGCGCGGTGCGCCGGCCGCAGCGCGCTACCGCGGCGACCATTGGAGGGTGAACCAACGGCAAAAGGAAGACCTTTCTCTCTGTCTCTCTCTCTCACTGTCCACTCTGCCTGTCAAAAATAAAAAAAAAATAAAAAATAAAAAAATAAAAAAAAATAAAGTTTTTATCAGGGAACATTTAATTTTGTACCGTTGAAACACTAATTGGTTCATCATAGGAACACCAGCTCTACACATTCGTATTTTCTAGGATGAAAGCTAGTGGAACTGCGTCAAACAAACATGATGCTTCTGTTTGTATAGATGACATTTTATGCACTTGCCTAACGAAAAGACTTTGCTTTTCTCCAGCACCATTTGTACTGTATTTTCTAGGTCCATTGCATAGAATTCTGCACCACTTTTTCCGGATATGACTGGACGAAACCACAAATATCCAGTTTTGTTTCCGCTAACTCAATCCCAGATATTGCTACAGCCTCTGTGTTTGTGTATTCCTGATATTATCCACGGACTTTATGGTTTTCAAGGTTTTTTATCTGGGAACATTTAGTTTTGTACCGTAGAAACACTATTTGGTTCCACATGTGGACACCAGCTCTACACTTTCGTATTTTCTAGGGTGAAAGCTAGAGGAACTGCCACAAACAAACATGATATTTCTGTTTGTATAGATGACATTTTATGCACTTGGCTAATGAAAAGACTTTGCTTTTCTCCAAAACCATTTTTACTCTGATTTTCTCGGTCCGTTGCATAGAATTCCAAACCACTTTGTCAGGATATGACTGGATGAAACCAGAAATATCCGGTTGTGTTTTGGCTACCTAAATGTGAAATAATGCTACAGCATCTGTGTTTGTGTTTTCTGGATATTTTCAATGGACTTTATATTGTGAATGTTTTTATCAGTGAACATTTAATTTTGTACCGTTGAAACACTAATTAGTTCATCATGGGGACATCAGCTCTACACATTCGTATTTTCTAGGGAGAAAGCTAGAGGAACTGCGGAAACAAACATGATATTTTTGCTTGCATAGATGACATTTTATGCACTTGCCTAACGAAAAGACTTTGCTTTTCTCCAAAACCATGTTTACTCTGATTTTCTCAGTCCATTGCATACGAATTCCACACCAGTTTCTCCGGATATGACTGGATGAAAACAGAAATATCTGGTTGTGTTTTGGTTAACTCAATCCGAAATATTGTGAAAGCCTCTGTGTTTGTGTTTTCTTGATATTATCGATGGACTTTATTTTTTTGAATGTTTTTATAGGGAACATTTAATTTTGTACCGTTGAAACCCTAATTGGTTCATCATGGGAACAACAGCTCTGCACATTCTTATTTTATAGGGAGAAAGCTAGAGGAACTGCGGCAAACAAACCGGATATTTCTGTTTGTATAGATGACATTTTATGCATATGCCTAACGAAAGACTTTGCTTTTCTCCTAAACCATTTGTACTGTGATTTTCTCGAAACATTGTATACGAATTCCACACCAGTTTGTCTGGATATGACTGGATGAATCGAGAAATATCCGGTTATCATTTGGCGAAGTCAGTCCCAGATATTGCTACAGCCTCTGTGTTTTTGTATTCCTGATATTATCCATGGAGTTTATTCTTTTCAATGTTTTTTTTCAGGGAACATTTAATTTTATTCTTGGAACAGTAATTGGTTCCACATGGATTCACCAGCTCTATATATTTGTATTTTCTAGGGAGAAAGCTAGAGGAACTGCGGAAAATAAACATGATATTTCTTTTTCTTTACATGATATTTTATGCACTTGCCTAAAGAAAAGACTTTGCTTTTCTCCAAAACCATTTTTACTGTGATTTTTTTTGTCCACTGCATACGAATTCCTCACCAGTTTGTCCAGATATGACTGGATGAAACCAGATATATTCTGTTTTGTTTTGGCTAACTCAATCCCAGTTATTGCTGCACCCTCTGTGTTCGTTTTTTCGGGATATTATCGATGGGCTTTATTGTTTTGAATGCTTTTTATCGGGGAACATTTTATTTGGAGTTTGGATACACTAATTCGTTTCACATGGAGACACCAGCTCTACACATTCGTATTTTCTAGGGAGAAAGCTAGAAGAACTGCGGCAAGTAAACATAATATTTCTGTTTGTATAGATGACATTTTATGCATATGCCTAACTAAAAGACTTTGCTTTTCTCCAAAACCATTTTTACTGTGATTTTCTCGGTCCACTGCTTATGAATTCCACATGACTTTGTCCAGATAAGACTGGCTGAATCCAGAAATATCCGGTTGTGTTTTGGTTACCTCAATCCCAGATATTGCTACAGTCTCTGTGTTTGTGTTTTCTGTATATTATCAATGGACTTTATGGTTTGGAATGTTTTTTTTGGGGGGGGGAATATTTTATTTTGAGCTTGGATACAGTGATTGGTTCCACATGGAGACACCAGCTCTACACATTCGTATTTTCTACGGGGAAAGCTAGAGGAACTGCTGCAAACAAACGTGATATTTCTGTTTGTATCAATGACATTTTATGCACTTGCCTAATGAAAAGACTTTGCTTTTCTTCATAACCATTTTTACTGTGACTTTCTCAGTCTATTGCATATGAATTTCACACCACTTTGTTCGGATATGTCTAGATGAAACCGGAAATATCCGGTTGTGTTTTGGCTATCTTAATTCGAAATATTGTGAAAGCCTCTGTGTTTGTGTTTTCTGGATATTATCGATGGACTTTATTTTTTGGAATGCTTTTATCAGGGAGCATTTCATTTTATACCGTTGAAACACTAATTGGTTCATCATTGGAACAGCAGCTCTACACATTCGTATTCTCTAAGGAGAATGCTAGAGGAACTGCGGCAAACAAACATGATATTTCTGTTTGTATAGATGACATTTTATGCACTTGCCTAACGTAAAGACTTTGCTTTGCTGCAAAACCATTTTTACTGCGATTTTCTCGGTCCACTGCATACGAATTCCAAATGACTTTGTCCAGATATGACTGGCTGAAACCAGAAATATCCGGTTGTGTTTTGGTTAACTCAATCCCAGATAATCCCAGATAATGCTACAGCCTGTGTGTTTGTGTTTTCTGTATATTATCAATGGACTTTATGGTTTCGAATGTTTTTTTGGGGGAATATTTTATTTTGAGCTTGGATACAGTAATTGGTTCCACATGGAGACACCAGGTCTATTTATTTGTATTTTCTAGGCAGAAAGCTACAGGAACTGTGGCAAACAAACATGATATTTCTGTTTGTATCGATGACATTTTATGCACTTGCCTAATGAAAAGACTTTGCTTTTCTTCATAACCAATTTTACTGTGACTTTCTCGGTCTATTGCATATGAATTCCACAATACTTTGTTCGGATATGACTAGATGAAACTGGAAATATCCGGTTGTGTTTTGGCTATCTTAATTCAAAATATTGTGAAAGCCTCTGTGTTTGTGTTTTCTGGATATAATCGATGGACTTTATTTTTTGGAATGCTTTTATCAGGGAGCATTTCATTTTATACCGTTGAAACACTAATTGGTTCATAATTGGAGCAGCAGCTCTACACATTCGTATTCTCTAAGGAGAATGCTAGAGGAACTGCGGCAAACAAACATGATATTTCTGTTTGTATAGATGACATTTTATGCACTTGCCTAACGTAAAGACTTTGCTTTGCTCCAAAACCAATTTACTGTGATTTTCTCGGTCCATTGAATAGGAATTCCACACCAGTTTGTCTGGATATGACTGGATGAAACCGGAAATATCCGGTGTTGTTTAGGCTAACTCAATCCCAGATATTGCTATAGCCTCTGTGTTTGTGTATTCCTGATATTATCCACGGACTTTGTTGTTTTAATTGTCTTTTATCAGGGAACAATTACTTTTTGCTTGGAAACACTAATTGTTTCCACAAGGAGACACCAGCTCTACAAATTCGTATTTTCTATGGAGAAAGCTAGAGGAACAGCGGCAAACAAACATGATATTGCTGTTTGTATAGATGATATTTTATGCACTTGCCAACGAAAAGACTTTGCTTTTCTCCAAAACCATTTGTACTGTGATTTTCTCGTTCCATTGCATAGGAATTCCACACCAGTTTACTGGATCTGAATGGATGAAACCGGAAATATCCGGTTTTGTTTTGGCTAACTCAATCCCAGATATTTCTACAGCTTTTGTGTTTGTTTTTTCTGGATACTATCAATGGACTTTATGTTTTTGAATGTTTTTTTATCGGGGAATTTTTATTTTGAGCTTCGATACAGTAATTGTTTCCACATGGAGACACCACCTCTACATATTCCTATTTTCAAAGGGAGAAAGCTGGAGGAATGTGGCAAACAAACATGAAATTTCTGTTTGTATCGATGGCATTTTATGCACTTGCCTAACAAAAAGAGTTTGCATTTCTACAGAACCATTATTACTGTGATTTTCTTGGTCCATTGCATACGAATTCCACACAACTTTTTCCGGATATGACTGGATGAAACCAGAAATATCCGGTTATGTTTTCGCTAACTCAATCCGAAATATTGTGGAAGACTTGTGTTTGTTTTTTCTGGATGTTATCCACGGACTTTATTGTTTGGAATGTTTTTATCAGGGAACATTTCATTTTGTACTGTTGAAACACTAATTGGTTCATCATGGGAACACCAGCTCCACACATTCGTATTTTCTAGGGAGAAAGCTAGAGGAACTGCGAAAAACAAACATGATATTTCTGTTTGTATATATGACAGTTTATGCACTTGCCTAACGAAAAGACTTTGCTTTTCTCCAGCACCATTTTTACTGTGATATTCTCGGTCCATTGCATACGAACTCCGCACCACTTTTTCCGGATATGACTGGACGAAACCGAAAATATCCTGTTTTGTTTTGGCTAACTCAATCCCAGTTATAGCTGCACCCTCTGTGTTTGTTTTTTCGTGATATTGTCGATCGACTTTATTGTTTTGAATGCTTTTTATCGGGGAACATTTTATTTTGAGATTGGATACAGTAATTGGTTTCACATGGAGACACCAGCTCTACACATTCGTATTTTCTAGCGAGAAAGCTACAAGAACTCTGGCAAGTAAACATAATATTTCTGTTTGTATAGATGACATTTTATGCATATGCCTAATGAAAAGACTTTGCTTTTCTCCAAAACCATTTTTACTGTGATTTTCTCGGTCCACTGCATACGAATTCCAAACGACTTTGTCCAATATGACTGGCTGAAACCAGAAATATCCGGTTGTGTTTTGGTTAACTCAATCCCAGATATTGCTATAGCCTCTGTGTTTGTGTATTCCTGATATTATCCACAGACTTTGTTGTTTTGAATGTCATTTATCAGGGATCAATTAATTTTTGCTTGGAAACACTAATTGTTTCCACATGGAGACACAGCTCTACACATTTGTATTTTCTACGGGGAAAGCTAGAGGAACTGCGGCAAACAAACATGATATTGCTGTTTGTATAGATGATATTTTATGCACTCGCCAGCGAAAAGACTATGCTTTTCTCCAAAACCATTTGTACTGTGATTTTCTCAGTCCATTGCATAGGAATTCCACACCACTTTACCGGATCTGACTGGATGAACCCGGAAATACCCCGTTTTGTTTTGGCTAACTCAATCCCAGATACTTCTACAGCCTGTCTGTTTGTTTTTTCTGGATACTATCAATGGACTTCATATTTTTGAATGTTTTTTATCGGGGAACTTTTTATTTTGAGCTTCGATACAGTAATTGTTTCCACAAGGAGACACCACCTCGACATATTCGTATTTTCTAGGGAGAAACCTGGAGGAACTGTGGCAAACAAACATGATATTTCTGTTTGTATCGATGACATTTTATGCACTGGCCTAGCGAAAAGACTTTGCCTTTCTCCAGAACCATTTTTACTGAGATATTCTCGGTCCATTGCATACAAATTCCACACAACTTTTCCCAGATATGACTGGATGAAACCAGAAATATCCGGTTGTGTTTTGGCTAATTCAATCCGAAATATTGTGAAAGACTCTGTGTTTTTTTTTTTCCGGATATTACCCACGGACTTTATTGTTTGGAATGTTTTTAACAGGGAACATTTCATTTTGTACTGTTGAAACACTAATTGGTTCATCATGGGAACACCAGCTCTACACATTCGTATCTTCTAGGGAGAAAGCTAGAGGAACTGCGGCAAACAAACATGATATTTCTGTTTGTGTAGATGACAGTTTATGCACTTGCCTAACGAAAAGACTTTGCTTTTCTCCAGCACCATTTGTACTGTGATTTTCTCGATCCATTGAATATGAATTCCACACCAGATTGTCTGGATATGACTGGATGAAACCGGAAATATCCTGTTTTGTTTTGGCTAACTCAATCCCAGTTATTGCTGCACCCTCTGTGATCGTTTTTTTGGGATATTATCAATGGGCTTTATTTCTTTGAATGCATTTTATCGGGGAACATTTTATTTATTGCTTGGATACACTAATTCGTTTCACATGGAGACACCAGCTCTACATATTTGTATTTTCTAGGTGGAAATCTAGAGGAACAGTTGGACCAGATATGACTTAATCAAACCAGAAATACACGGTTGTATTTTGGCTAACTCAATCCCAGATATTGCTACAGACTCTGTGTTTGTGTTGTCTGGATATTATCGATGGACTGTAATGTTTTGATTATTTTTATCAGGGAACATTTAATTTTGTACCGTTGAAACACTAATTGGTTCATAATGGGAACAACAGCACTACACATTCATATTTTCTAGGGAGAAAGCTAGAGGAACTGCGACAAACAAACATGATATTTCTGTTTGTATCGATGACATTTTATGCACTTGCCTAACGAAAAGACTTTGCTTTTCTCCAAAACCATTTGTACTGTGTTTTTCTCTGTTCATTGCATACAAATTCCTCACCACTTTGTCCGGATATGACTGGATGAAACCAGAAATATCCGGTTGTGTTTTGGCTAACTCAATCCCAGATATTGCTACAGACTCTGTGCTTGTGTTTTCTGTACATTATCAATAGACTTTATGGTTTGGAATGTTTTTTTCAGGGAAAACTTTATTGTGAGCTTGGATACAGTAATTGGTTCCACATGGAGACACCAGCTCTACATATTCGTATTTTCTAGGGTGAAAGCTAGAAGAACTGTGGCAAACAACCATGATATTTCTGTTTGTATAGATGACATTTTATGTACTTGCCTAATGTAAAGACTTTGCTTTTCTCCAAAACCATTTTTACTGTGATTTTCTCGGTCCATTGCATAGGAATTCCACACCACTTTGTCTGGATATGACTGGATGAAACCGGAAATATCCGGTTTTGTTTAGGCTAACTCAATCCCAGATATTTGTACAGCCTCTGTGTTTGTGTATTCCTGATATTATTCACGGACTTGGTTGTTTTGAATGTCTTTTATCAGGGAACAATTATTTTTTGCTTGGAAACACTAATTGTTTCCACATGGAGACACCAGCTCTACACATTCGTATTTTCTACGGAGAAAGCTAGAGGAACTGCGGCAAACAAACATGATATTTCTGTTTGTATCAATGACATTTTATGCACTTGCCTAATGAAAAGACTTTGCTTTTCTCCAAAACAATTTTTACTGTGATTTTCTCGGGCCATTGCATACGAATTCCAGACCAGTTTGTCCGGATATGACTGAATCAAACCAGAAATATCCGGTTGTGTTTTGGCTATCTTAATTCGAAATATTGTGAAAGCCTCTGTGTTTGTGTTTTCTGGATATTATCAATGGACTTTATTGTTTTCAATGTTTTTATCAGGGAACATTTAATTTTGTACCGTTGAAACACTAATTGGTTCATCATGGCAACACCAGCTCTACACATTCGTATATTCTAGGGAGAAAGCTAGAAGAACTGTGGCAAACAAACATGATATTTCTGTCAGTATAGATGACATTTTATGCACTTGCCTAATGAAAAGACTTTACTTTTCTCAAAAACCATTTTTACTGTGATTTTCTCGGTCCATTGCATACGAATTCCACACCACTTTGTCGGATATGACTGGATGAAACCGGAAATATCCGGTTGTGTTTTGACTAACTCAATCCAAAATAATTTGAAAGCCTCTGTGTTTGTGTTTTCTGATTATTATCAATGGACTTTATTGTTTTGAATGTTTTTATCAGGGAACATTTATTTTGTTTAGTTTTGTTCCTTTTTTACTTTTTTTTAATGGATATAAATTTCCATTGTACAGCTTATTGATTACAATGGGTTTCCCCTCCCATAACTTCCCTCCCACCTACAACCCTCCCCTCTCCCGCTCCCTCTCCACTTCCTTTCACATCAAGATTCATTTTAAATTCTGTTTATGTACAGAAGATCATTTTAGTATAAAGATTTCAACAGTTTACACCCACATAGAATCACAAAGTGAAACATACTGTTTGAGTACTAGTTATAGCATTAAATCAAACTGTACAGCACATTAAGGACAGAGATCCCACATGAGGAGCATGTGCACAGTGGCTCCTGTTGTTGACCCAACAAATTGACACTCTAGTTTATGGCACCAGTAACCATCCTAGGCTGTCGTCATGAGTTGCCAAGGCTATGGAAGCCTTCCAAGTTTACCGACTCTGATCATATTTAGACAAGGTGATAAAAGACAGAGTGAGGATAGTAACCAATGATCCTAAGAGTGGCATTTACCAGGTTTGAACAATTCAACAGAATTAAGTGGGGAAGAGGACCATCAGTACACCTAGGTTGGGAGTAGAGCCATTGGTGGTAGAGTAGAGGTTCTGATTACAAAGGAATGAGGCCCAAGTGCACTAGACAGGGCCTAGAACAAAGGACAGAATCATTATTAGAGGAGCTAAGAAAGGTGCTGTCTAAGCTACAAGTAATTTTTCTGATTGTTAGGCAAATAGAACCTGATAGAAGGGGCTTGATAATAATCTGGTGGGCTTTAGGTCTTATAAATTCAGAGGCCCAGACCTATCTATCTCTTCACATGGGGTATATCCTAAGGGAGGTGTGAACCTCCTAGGGGAAGGCACTCTGTTGACTTTCATGACTTGGCTGGCCTGGGAGGAGAGCTGGCCAGGTAAAGGCAGGTGGCATGTCTAACAAGAAATTTACAGTTCTGCCTGCAATGTTGCTGACCCTACTTGACCATCCCCTCAGCTGCAATGGTAACTTTGGAAGCTGGGCTTTGTGAAGGGCTTTTCAGCTTAGAGCCAATAAGATCTGTGGCTCTGACCTGGGCATCCTTCGACTCCAGGGCAGGTCCATTTCCAGTGATCCAACTCTTGGCAGAGCTGCCAGGGCTCTTCACAGGCTGACTTCTGCTGAAGCCCAGGCTTACCACATTGAAAGCCACTGCAGTGGACTGGCCTGTTGGGTCTCCTTGAGGGCAGATCACTGTACAGATCAGCCATTAATAGGCCTGCCACCCTTTGCTTCTGATGCCGAGCTTTCTTTTCCTCCTGGTTTGTGTTAAAGCAGACCAGAAGATGCAAGTCAAGGGAGTGCCCAAGTCCCATCTCTAATCTTCTGTGGCCTGAACTACAAGTCTATAGTCACAGGCATGTTCTGCAGTAGTTTTTCTAAGGTAGACAATGCCCATGAGGAAAATTATATTCTCACTTTAAAACTTTCTTTCCCTTTGGTCTGAAAGGGAGGTTTTTTCTACTTACTGTATACTTCGCTGATGGCAAAGTGAATCTACTATGAGATTATTATTTAAGTTATTATTTTGGCTATGCTATTACAGAAAAATGTTAGCCATCTATTTTATGAGGTCTAAAGATTAAATTGTGCATCCTACAGATTCCTTTATAATAGAATTGGTTTCCTACCTTGAAGAGAATAGAGAAGTGAAAGAACAAGTTGGGCTTAGAATAGAGAAATGAGGGAGCAAGTCCTAGATCACTTGCTGACAATAGCAATATTACATGAATACTTAGCAAATAGTTTCAACCATTAGATAACAACTTATGAAAACATTTACCAGAGGGTCCGATGCCTTCTAGAAATTTTAAGAATCATGTATTTGAAAACACCTCTTAAATATCTAACATGGTGTAGTTTGTTTAGCCAGTAAACTTAAGCACAACCATCTAAAATGTTTTTAGTTTCTTTCTACCAACACGTTTAAAACATATGATACACAGATTCAGGTCACACAAATTAAAATGTATCTTTACTTGATTTTAGCAGCTTAAACTTATGGACAATCTTATCTTTAAGATATATTGGCTAACTCAATCTGAAATATTGTGAAAGCCTCTGTGTTTGTGTTTTCTGGATATTATCGATGGACTTATTGTTTTGAATGTTTTTATCAGGGAACATTTAATTTTGTACTGTTGAAACACGAATTGGTTCATTATGGGAACACCAGCTGTACACATTCGTATTTTCTAGGGAGAAAGCCAGAGGAACTGCGGCATACAAACATGATATTTCTGTTTGTATAGATGACATTTTATGCACTTGCCTAATGAAAAGACTTTGCTTTTCTCCAAAACCATTTATACTGTGATTTTCTTGGTCCATTGCATACGAATGCCACACCAGTTTGTGGGGATATGACTGGATGAAAGCAGAAATCCGGTTTTGTATTGGCTAACTCAATCCCAGATATTGCTACAGCCTCTGTGTTTGTGTATTCCTGATATTATTCACGGACTATACTTTTTTGAATGTTTTTTTCAGGGAAAATTTAATTTTATGCTTGGAAACACTAATTGGTTGCACATGGAGACACCAGCTCTACACATTCGTGTTTTCTAGGGAGAAAGCTAGATGAAATGCGGCAAACAAACATGATATTTCTGTTTGTATCGATGACATTTTATGCACTTGCCTAACCAAAAGACTTTGCTTTTCTCCAAAACCATTTTTCTGTGATTTTCTCGGTCCATTGCATACAAATTCCACACCGCTTTTTCCGGATATGACTGGATGAAACCGGAAATATCCGGTTGTGTTTTAGTTAACTAAATCCGAAATATTGTGAAAGCCTCTGTGTTTGTGTTTTCTGGATATTATCAATGGACTTTATTGTTTTGAAAGTTTTTTATCCGGGAACATTTTATTTTCAGCTTGGATACACTAATTGGTTCATCATGGGAACACCAGCTGTACACATTCATATTTTCTAGGGAGCAAGCTAGAGGAACTTTGGCAAACAAACATGATATTTCTGTTTGTATAGATGACAGTTTATGTACTTGCCTAACGTAAAGACTTTGCTTTTCTCCAAAACCATTTTTACTGTGATTTTCTCGGTCCATTGCATAGGAATTCCACACCAGTTTGTCTGGATATGACTATATGAAACCGGAAGTATCCGGTTTTGTTTAGGCTAACTCAATCCCAGATATTGGTACAGCCTCTGTGTTTGTGTATTCCTGATATTATTCACGGACTTTGTTGTTTTGAATGTCTTTTATGAGGGAACAATTATTTTTGGCTTGGGAACACTAATTGTTTCCACATGGAGACACCAGCTCTACACATTCGTATTTTCTACGGAGAAAGCTAGAGGAACTGCGGCAAACAAACATGATATTGCTGTTTGCATAGATGACATTTTATGCACTTGCCTAACGAAAAGATTTTGCTTTTGTCCTAAACAATTTTTACTGTGAATATCTGAGTCCATTGCTTATGAATTCCACACCTATTTACCAGATATGACCAGTTGAAAATGGAAATATCTGCTTTTGTTTTGGCTAACTCAATCCCAGATATTGCTACAGCCTCTGTGTTTGTGTATTCCTGATATTATCCAGGGACTTTATTGTTTTGAATGTTTTTGTATAAGGGAACATTTAATTTTGTGCTTGGAATCACTAATTGGTTCCATATGGAGACACCAGCTCTACACATTCGTATTTTCTAGGGAGAAAGCTAGAGGAACTGTGACAAACAAACATGATATTTCTGTTTGTATAGATGACATTTTATGCACATTCCAAACGAAAGGACTTTGCTTTTCTCCAAAACCATTTTCACTGTGATTTTCTCGGTCCATTGCAGCCGAATTCCAAACGACTTTTTCCGGATATGACTGGATGAAAACAGAAATATCTGGTTGTGTTTTGGCTAACTCATTCCGAAATATTGTGAATGCCTCTGTGTCTGTGTTTTCTGGATATTATCGAAGGACTTTGTTGTTTGAATGTTTTTTATAAGGCAACATTTAATTTTGTGCTTGGAGGCACTAACTGGTTCATCTTGGGAACACCAGCTCTAAACATTCGTATTTTCTAGGGTGAAAGCTAGAGGAACTGTGGCAAACAAACATGATATTTCTGTTTGTATAGATGACATTTTATTCACTTCCCTAACAAAAAGACATTGCTTTTCTCCAAAACCATTTTTACTGTGATTTTCTCGGTCCGTTGCATATGAATTCCAAATCAGTGTTTCCGGATATGACTGGATGAAACCAGAAATATCCGGTTTTGCTTTGGCTAACTCAATCCCAGATATTGCTACTGCCTCTGTGTTTGTGTATTCCTGATATTATTCACGGATTTATTGATTTGAATGTTTTTTATCAGGGAACATTTTATTTTGATCTTGTAAACACTAATTGGTTCCACATGGAGACACTAGCTGAACATGTTCGTATTTTCTAGGGAGAAAGCTAGAGGAACTGCGGCAAACAAACATGATCTTTCAGTTTGTATCGATGACATTTTATGCACTTGCCTAATGAAAAGACTTTGCTTTTCTCCAAAACCATATGTACTGTGAATTTTTCATTCCTTTGCATATGAATTCCACACCAGTTTGTCCGATATGACTGGATGTAACCGGAAATATCCGGTTGTGTTTTGGCTAACTCAATCCGAAATATTTCTACAGCCTCTGTGTTTGTGTATTCCTGATATTATCAACTGACTTTATTGTTTTGAATGTTTTATTTTCATCAGGCATCATTTAAATATGTGCTGCGAAACAATAATTGGTTCCACATGGAGACACCAGCTCTACACATTCCTATTTTCTAGGGGGAAAGCTAGAGGAACTGCGGCAAACAAACATGATATTTCTGTTTGTATATTTGACATTTTATGCACTTGCCTAACAAAAGACTTTGCTTTTCTCCAGAACCATTTTTACTGTGATTTTCTAGGTACGTTGCATACGAATTCCACACCAGTTTGTCCAGATATGACTGGATGAAACCAGAAATAGCCGGGTGTGTTTTGGCTAACTCAATCCCAGATATTGCTACAGCCTCTGTGTTTGTATTTTCTCTATATTATCAACGGAATTTATTGTTTTGAGTGTTTTTTTATCAGGGAATATTTTATTTTGAGCTTGGATACAGTAATTGGTTCCTCATGGAGACACCAGCTCTGTGTATTTGTATTTTCTAGGGAGAAAGCTAGAGGAACTAGGGCAAACAAACATGATATTTCTGTTTCTATAGATGACATTTTATGCACTTGCCTAACGAAAAGACTTTGTTCTCTCCTAAACCATTTTTACTGTGATTTTCTCGGGCCATTGCATGCGAATTCCACACCAGTTTGTCCGGATATGAATGGATGTAACCGGAAATATCCGGTTGTGTTTTGGCTATCTCAATCAATATTGAGAAAGACTCTGTGTTTGTGTTTTCTGGATATTATTGATGTACTTTATTATTTTGAATATTTTTATCAGGGAACATTTAATTTTGTACTATAGAAACACTAATTGGTTCATCATGGGGACACCAGCTCTACACATTTGTATTTTCTAGGGAGAAAGCTAGAGGAACTGCGGCAAACAACGATGATATTTCTGTTTGTATAGATGACATTTTATGCCCGTGACTAAAGAAAAACCTTTGCTATTCTCCAAAACCATTTTTACTGTGATTTTCCCGGTCCATTGCATATGAATTCCACACCATTTTTTCTGGATATGACTGCATGAAATCGGAAATATCTGGTTTTGTTTTGGCTAACTCAATCCCAGATATTGCTACAGCCTCTGTGTTTGTGTTTTCGCTATATTATCAATGGATTTTATTGTTTTGAAGGTTTTTTATCGGAGAGAATTTTATATTGAGCTTGGATACAGTAATTGGTTCCACATGGAGACACCAGCTCTACATATTCGTATATTCTAGGGAGAAAGCTAGAGGAACTTCGTCAAACAAACATGATGTTTCTGTTGTAGAGATGACATTTTATGCAGTTGCCTAACAAAAAGACTTTGCTTTTCTACAAAACCATATTTACTGTGATGTTCTCGGTCTATTTCACACGAATTCCACATCGGTTTGTCCGGATATGACTGGATGTAACTGGAAATATCCGGTTTTGTTTTGGCTAACTCAATCACAGATATTGCTACAGTCTCTGTGTTTGTGTTTTCTGGATATTATCAGCGGACTTTATTGTTTTGAATATTTTTTTATCAGGGAACATTTAACTTTGTGCTGCAAAACACTAATTGGTTCCACATGGAGACTCCAGCTCTACACATTCCTATTTTCTAGGGAGAATGTTAGAGGAACCGAGGCAAACAAACTTGATGTTTCTGTTTGTATAGATGACATTTTATGCACTTGCCTAACAAAATGCTTTGCTTTTCTCAAAACCATTTGTTCTGTGATTTTCTCGGTGCATTGCATCTGAATTCCAAACGACTTTTTCCGTATATGACTGGATGAAACCAGAAATATCCGGTTGTGTTTTGGCTAAGCCAATATGAAATATTGTGAAAGCCTCTGTGTTTGTGTTTTCTGGATATTATCGATGGACTTTACTGTTTTGAATATTTTTATCAAGGAACATTTTATTTTGAGCGTGGATACAGTAATTGGTTCCACATGGAGATACCAGCTGAACATATTCGTATTTTCTAGGTAGAAAGCTAGAGGAACTGCGGCAAACAAACATGATATTTCTGTTTGTATAAATGACATTTTATGCACTTGCCTAAAGATAAGACTTCGCTTTACTCCAAATCCATTTTTACTGTGATTTTCCCGGTCCATTGCATACGAATTCCACACCACTTTGTTCGGATATGACTGGAAGAAACCGGAAATATCCGGTTTTGTTTTTGTTAACTCAATCCCAGATATTGTTACTGCCTCTTTGTTTGAGTTCTCTGGATATTGTCCATGGACTTTATTGTTTTGAATGTTTTTTCTCAGGGAACATTTAATTTTGTGTTGGAATCACTAATTGGTTCCACATGGAGACAACAGCTCAACACATTTGTATTTTCTAGAATGAAAGCTAGAGGAACTGTGGCAAACAAACATGATATTTCTGTTTGTATCGATGACATTTATGCACTTGCCTAACGAAAAGACTCTGCTTTCCTCAAAACCATTTGTACTGTGATTTTCTTGTTCCATTGCATATGAATTCCACAACTGGTTGTCCAGATATGACTAGATGAAACCGGAAATATCTGGTATTGTTTTGGCTAACTCAATCCCAGATATTGCTGCAGCCTCTGTGTTTGATTTTTCTGGGTATTTTCAACAGACTTTATTGTTTCGAATGTTTTTTATCCGGGAATATTTAATTTTGAGCTTGGATACAGTAATTGGTTCCACATGGAGACACCAGGTCTACATATTCCTATTTTCTAGGGAGAAAGCTAGAGGAACTGTGACAAAGAAACATGATATTTCTGTTTGTATAGATGACATTTTATGCAGTTGCCTAATGAAAAGACTTTGCTTTCCTCCAAAACCGTTTTTACTCTGATTTTCTCAGTCAATTGCATACGAATTCCACTCCAATTTGTCCGGATATGAATGGATGAAACCAGAAATATCTGGTTGTGTTTTGGCTACCACAATCTGAAATATTGCTTCAGCTTCTATGTTTGTGTTTTCTGTATATTATACATGGATTTTATATTTTTCATTTTTTTTTCAGGGAACATTTAATTTTGTGCTTGGAAACACTAATTGGTTCCACATGGGGACACCAGCTCCACAGATTCGTATATTCTAGCGAGAAAGCTAGAGGAACTGTGGCAAACAAACATGATATTTCTGTTTGTATAGATGACATTTTATGCACTTGCCTAAGAAAAGACTTTGCTTTTCTCCAAAACCATTTGTACTGTGATTTTCTTGGTCCATTGCATACGAATTCCAAACCACTTTGTCTGGATATGTCTCAATGAAACCAGAAATATCCGGTTTTGTTTTGGCTAACTCAATCCGAAATATTGTGAAAGCCTCTGTTTTTGTGTTTTCTGGATATTATTGATGGACTTATTTTGCTGAATGTTTTTTTTTTCAGGGAACATTTAATTTTGTGCCGTTGCAACACTATTTGGTTCATAATGGGAACACCAGCTCTACACATTCGTATTTTCTAGAGAGAAAGCTAGAGGAACTTTGGCAAACAAACATGATATTTCTGTTTGTATCGATGACATTTTATGATCTTGCCTAACGAAAAGACTTTGCTTTTCTCCAAAGCCAGTTTTACTGTGATTTTCTCGGTCCATTGCATACGAATTCCACACCAGTTTGTCTGGTTATGACTGGATGAAACCGGAAATATCTGGTTTTGTTTTAGCTAACTAAATCCTAGATATTGCTACAGCCTCTGTGTTTGTGTATTCCTGATATTTTCCACGGACTTTATTGTTTTGAATGTTTTTTTTCAGGAACATTTTATCTTGTGCTTGGAAACACTAATGGGTTCCTTATGCAGACACCAGCTCTACACATTCATATTTTCTAGGGAGAAAGCTAGAGGAACTGCGGCAAACAAACATGATATTTCTGTTTGTATCAATGATATTTTATGCACTTCCTAATGAAAAGACTTTGCTTTTCTCCAAAACCATTTTTACTCTGATTTTCTCGGTCTTTTGCATACGAATTCCACACCACTTTGTCCGGATATGACTGGATGAAAGCCGAAATATCTGGTTTTGTTTTGGCTAACTCAAACTCAGACATTGCTAGAGCCTCTGTGATTTTGCATTCCTGATATTATCCACAGACTTTATTGTTTTGAATGTTTTCATCAGGGAACATTTAATTTTGTACCTGAGAAATACTAATTGGCTCATCATGGAGACACCAGCTCTACACATTCGTATTTTCTTCGGAGAAAACTTGAGGAACTGTGGCAAACACACATGATATTTCTGTTTGTATAGATGACATTTTATGCACTTGCCTAACGGAAAGACTTTGCTTTTCTCCAAAACCATTTGTACTGTGATTTTTTCGGTCCATTGCATACGAATTCCACACCAGTTTGTCCGGATATGACTGTATGAAACCAGAAATATCCGGTTGTGTTTTGGTTAACTCAATCAAAATATTGCTACAACCTCTGTGTCTGTGTTTTCTGGATATTATCGATGGACTAATTGTTTTGAATGTTTTTATCAGGGAACATTTAATTTTAACCATTGAAACACCAATTGGTTCCACATGGAGACACCAGCTCTACACATTCTTATTTTCTAGGGAGAAAGCTAGAGGAACTGCGTAAAACAAACATGATAATTCTGTTTGTATCGATGACATTTTATGCACTTGCCTAAGAAAAGACTTTGCTTTTCTCCAAAACCATTTGTACTGTGATTTTCTTGGTCCATTGCATACGAATTCCAAACCACTTTGTCTGGATATGTCTCAATGAAACCAGAAATATCCGGTTTTGTTTTGGCTAACTCAATCCGAAATATTGTGAAAGCCTCTGTTTTTGTGTTTTCTGGATATTATTGATGGACTTATTTTGCTGAATGTTTTTTTTTTCAGGGAACATTTAATTTTGTGCCGTTGCAACACTATTTGGTTCATAATGGGAACACCAGCTCTACACATTCGTATTTTCTAGGGAGAAAGCTAGAGGAACTTTGGCAAACAAACATGATATTTCTGTTTGTATCGATGACATTTTATGATCTTGCCTAACGAAAAGACTTTGCTTTTCTCCAAAGCCAGTTTTACTGTGATTTTCTCGGTCCATTGCATACGAATTCCACACCAGTTTGTCTGGCTATGACTGGATGAAACCGGAAATATCTGGTTTTGTTTTAGCTAACTAAATCCTAGATATTGCTACAGCCTCTGTGTTTGTGTATTCCTGATATTTTCCACGGACTTTATTGTTTTGAATGTTTTTTTTTTCAGGAACATTTTATCTTGTGCTTGGAAACACTAATGGGTTCCTTATGCAGACACCAGCTCTACACATTCATATTTTCTAGGGAGAAAGCTAGAGGAACTGCGGCAAACAAACATGATATTTCTGTTTGTATCAATGATATTTTATGCACTTCCTAATGAAAAGACTTTGCTTTTCTCCAAAACCATTTTTACTCTGATTTTCTCGGTCTTTTGCATACGAATTCCACACCACTTTGTCCGGATATGACTGGATGAAAGCCGAAATATCTGGTTTTGTTTTGGCTAACTCAAACTCAGACATTGCTAGAGCCTCTGTGATTTTGCATTCCTGATATTATCCACAGACTTTATTGTTTTGAATGTTTTCATCAGGGAACATTTAATTTTGTACCTGAGAAATACTAATTGGCTCATCATGGAGACACCAGCTCTACACATTCGTATTTTCTTCGGAGAAAACTTGAGGAACTGTGGCAACCACACATGATATTTCTGTTTGTATAGATGACATTTTATGCACTTGCCTAACGGAAAGACTTTGCTTTTCTCCAAAACCATTTGTACTGTGATTTTTTCGGTCCATTGCATACGAATTCCACACCAGTTTGTCCGGATATGACTGTATGAAACCAGAAATATCCGGTTGTGTTTTGGTTAACTCAATCAAAATATTGCTACAACCTCTGTGTCTGTGTTTTCTGGATATTATCGATGGACTAATTGTTTTGAATGTTTTTATCAGGGAACATTTAATTTTAACCATTGAAACACCAATTGGTTCCACATGGAGACACCAGCTCTACACATTCTTATTTTCTAGGGAGAAAGCTAGAGGAACTGCGTAAAACAAACATGATAATTCTGTTTGTATCGATGACATTTTATGCACTTGCCTAAGAAAAGACTTTGCTTTTCTCCAAAACCATTTGTACTGTGATTTTCTTGGTCCATTGCATACGAATTCCAAACCACTTTGTCTGGATATGTCTCAATGAAACCAGAAATATCCGGTTTTGTTTTGGCTAACTCAATCCGAAATATTGTGAAAGCCTCTGTTTTTGTGTTTTCTGGATATTATTGATGGACTTATTTTGCTGAATGTTTTTTTTTTCAGGGAACATTTAATTTTGTGCCGTTGCAACACTATTTGGTTCATAATGGGAACACCAGCTCTACACATTCGTATTTTCTAGGGAGAAAGCTAGAGGAACTTTGGCAAACAAACATGATATTTCTGTTTGTATCGATGACATTTTATGATCTTGCCTAACGAAAAGACTTTGCTTTTCTCCAAAGCCAGTTTTACTGTGATTTTCTCGGTCCATTGCATACGAATTCCACACCAGTTTGTCTGGCTATGACTGGATGAAACCGGAAATATCTGGTTTTGTTTTAGCTAACTAAATCCTAGATATTGCTACAGCCTCTGTGTTTGTGTATTCCTGATATTTTCCACGGACTTTATTGTTTTGAATGTTTTTTTTTCAGGAACATTTTATCTTGTGCTTGGAAACACTAATGGGTTCCTTATGCAGACACCAGCTCTACACATTCATATTTTCTAGGGAGAAAGCTAGAGGAACTGCGGCAAACAAACATGATATTTCTGTTTGTATCAATGATATTTTATGCACTTCCTAATGAAAAGACTTTGCTTTTCTCCAAAACCATTTTTACTCTGATTTTCTCGGTCTTTTGCATACGAATTCCACACCACTTTGTCCGGATATGACTGGATGAAAGCCGAAATATCTGGTTTTGTTTTGGCTAACTCAAACTCAGACATTGCTAGAGCCTCTGTGATTTTGCATTCCTGATATTATCCACAGACTTTATTGTTTTGAATGTTTTCATCAGGGAACATTTAATTTTGTACCTGAGAAATACTAATTGGCTCATCATGGAGACACCAGCTCTACACATTCGTATTTTCTTCGGAGAAAACTTGAGGAACTGTGGCAAACACACATGATATTTCTGTTTGTATAGATGACATTTTATGCACTTGCCTAACGGAAAGACTTTGCTTTTCTCCAAAACCATTTGTACTGTGATTTTTTCGGTCCATTGCATACGAATTCCACACCAGTTTGTCCGGATATGACTGTATGAAACCAGAAATATCCGGTTGTGTTTTGGTTAACTCAATCAAAATATTGCTACAACCTCTGTGTCTGTGTTTTCTGGATATTATCGATGGACTAATTGTTTTGAATGTTTTTATCAGGGAACATTTAATTTTAACCATTGAAACACCAATTGGTTCCACATGGAGACACCAGCTCTACACATTCTTATTTTCTAGGGAGAAAGCTAGAGGAACTGCGTAAAACAAACATGATAATTCTGTTTGTATCGATGACATTTTATGCACTTGCCTAATGTAAAGACTTTGCTTTTCTCCAAAACCTTTTTTACTGTGATTTTCTCGGTCCATTGCATATGAATTCCACACCAGTTTGTCCGGATATGACTGGATGTGAGCAGAAATATCCGGTTGTGTTTTGGCTAACTCAATCAGAAATATTGCTACAGCCTCTGTGTTTGTGTATTCTGGATATTGTCAATGAGCTTATTGTTTTGAATGTTTTTATCAGAGAACATTTAATTTTGTACTTTTGAAACACTAATTGGTTCATAATGGAAACACCAGCTCTACAAATTCGTATTTTCTAGTGAGAAAGCTAGAGGAATTGCGAAAAAAAAAAAACATGAAATGTCTGTTTCTATAGATGACATTTTATGTACTTGCCTAACGAAAGGATTTTCTTTTCTCCAAACCATTTGTACTGTGATATTGTCGGTCCTTTGCATACGAATTCCACACCACTTTGTCCGTATATGACTGGATGAAACAGGAAATATCTGGTTTTATTTTGGCTAACTCAATCCCAGATATTGCTACAACCTCCGTGTTTGTTTTTTCTGGATATTATCCACAGACTTTATTTTTTTTGAATGTTCTCTATCGGGGAACATTTTATTTTGAGCTTGGATACAGTAATTGGTTCCACATGGAGACACCAGCTGAACACATTCGTATTTTCTAGGTAGAAAGCTAGAGGAACTGCGGCAAACAAACATGATATTTCTGTTTGTATAGAGGACATTTTATGCTCTTGCCTAATGAAAAGACTTTGCTTTTCTCCAAAACCATTTTTACTGTGATTTTCTCTGTCCATTGCATACAAATTCCACACCATTTTGTTCGGATATAACTAGATGAAACCAGAAATATCCGGTTGTGTTTTGGCTAACTCAATCCGAAATATTGTGAAAGCCTCTGTGTTTGTGATTTCTGGATATTATTCATGGATTTTATATTATTCAATGTTTTCTTTTCAGGGAACATTTAATTTTTGCTTGCAAACACTAATTGGTAACACATGGAGACACCAGCTGTACACATTCGTATTTTCTAGGAAGAAAGCTAGAGGAACTGCGGCAAACAAACATGATATTTCTGTTTGTATAGAGGACAATTTATGCTCTTGCCTAATGAAAAGACTTTGCTTTTCTCCAAATCCATTTTTACTGTGATTTTCTCTGTCCATTGCATACAAATTCCACACCATTTTGTTCGGATATAACTAGATGAAACCAGAAATATCCGGTTGTGTTTTGGCTAACTCAATCCGAAATATTGTGAAAGCCTCTGTGTTTGTGATTTCTGGATATTATTCATGGATTTTATATTATTCAATGTTTTCTTTTCAGGGAACATTTAATTTTTGCTTGCAAACACTAATTGGTAACACATGGAGACACCAGCTGTACACATTCGTATTTTCTAGGTAGAAAGCTAGAGGAACGGCGGCAAACAAACATGATATTTCTGAATGTATAGATGACATTTTATGCACTTGCCTAACGAAAAGACTTTGCTTTTCTCCAAAACCATTTGTACTGTGATTTTCTCGGTCCATTGCGTACGAATTTCACACCAGTTTGTCCGGATATGACTGGATGAAACCAGAAATAACTGGTTGTGTTATGGCTAACTCAATCCAAAATATTGCTACAGTCGCTGTGTTTGTGTATTCCTGATATTATCCACGGACTTTATTGTTTTGAATGTTTTTATCAGGGAACATTTAATTTTGTACCGTTGAAACACTAATTGGTTCATCATGGGAACACCAGCTCTACACATTCGTATTTTCTAGCAATCAAGCTTGAGGAACTGAGGCAAACATACATGATGTCTCTGTTTGTAGAGATGACATTTTATGCACTTGCTTAAGGAAAAGACTTTGCTTTTCTCCAAAACCATTTTTACTGTGATTTACTCTGTCCATTGCATCCGAATTCCAAATGACTTTTTCCTGATATGACTGGATGATACCAGAAATATCCGGATTTGTTTTGGCTAACTGAATCCCAAATATTGCTACAGCCTCTGTGTTTTTGTATTCCTGATATTATCCACAGACTTTATTTTTCTGAATGTTTTTTGTTTTTATCAGGGAACATTTAATTTTGTGCTTGGAAACACTAGTTTTTGCCACATAGAGATGCCAGCTCTACACATTCATATTTTCTTGGGAGAAAGCTAGAGGAACTGTGGCAAACAAACATGATATTTCTGTTTGTATAGATGGCATTTGATGCACTTGCCTAATGAAAAACTTTTCTTTTCTCCAAAACCATTTGTACTGTGATTTTCTCGGTCCATTGCATATGAATTCCAAACCACTTTGTCCGGATATGAGTGGTTGAAACCGGAAATATCTGGTTGTCTTTTGGCTAACTCAATCCGAAATATTGCTATAGGCTCTGTGTTTGTGTATTCCTGATATTATCCACAGTCTTTATTGTTTTGAATGTTTTTTCAGGGAACATTTAATTTGTGCTTGGAAACACTAATTGGTTCCACATAGAGACACCAGCTCTACACTTTCGTATTTTCTATGGAGAAAGCTAGAGGAACTGCGGCAAACAAACATGATATTTCTGTTAGTATCGACGATATTTTATATACTTGCCTAATGAAAAGATTTTGCTGTTTTCCAAAACCATTTTTACTGTGATTTTCTCGGTCCATTGCATACGAATTCCACTCCAGTTTGTCCAGATATGACTGCATGAAACCGGAAATATCTGGTTCTGTTTTGCCTAACTCAGTCCCAGATATTGCTACAGTCTCTGTGTTTGTGTATTCCTGATATTATCCAAAGACTTTATTGTTTTGAATGTTTTTTATCAGGGAACTTTTAATTTTGTACCGTTGAAACACTAATTGTTTGCACATGGAGACACCAGCTCTACACATTCGTAATTTTTTTATTAAATTTTATTTAATGAATATAAATTTCCAAAGTACAGCTCATGGGTTACAATGGCTTCCCTCTCCCAAAACTTCCCTCCTACCCATAACCCTCCCCTTTCCCGCTCCCTCTCCCCTTCCAATCACATCATGTTCATTTTCAATTCTCTTTATATACAAAAGATTAGTTTAGTATAAATTAGGTAACGATTTCAACAATTTGCCCCCATATAGCAACACAAAGTAAAAAAAAATAATACTGTTGGACCACTAGTTATAGCATTAAATACGAGTGTACAGCACATTAAAGCCAGAGATGCTACATAATATTTTTTTAATTAATTAATTTTCTATGCCATTTCCAATTTAATACCAGGTGTTTTTTTTTCATTTCCAATTATCTTTATATACAGAAGATCGATTCAGTATATAATTAGTAAAGATCTCATCAGTTTGTACCCATGCAGAAACACAAATTGTAAAAATACTGTTTCAGTACTAGTTATAGCATCACTGCACATTAGACAACACATTAAGGACAGATCCCACATGGGATGTAAGTACACAGTGACTCCTGTTGCTGACTTAACAATTTGACACTCTTGTTCATGGCATCAGTAATTACATTTGTAATTTCTACGGAGAAACCTATAGGAATTGTGGCAAACAACATGATACTTCTGTTTCTATAGCTGACAATTTATGCACTTGCCTAACGAAAATACTTGCTTTTCTCCAAAACCATTTGTACTGTGATTTTCTAGGTCCATTGCATACGAATTCCAAACCACTTTGTCCGGATATGACTGGATGAAACGAGAAATATCTGGTTCTGATATGGGTAACTCAATCCGAAATATTGCTACAGCCTCTGTGTTGGTGTATTGCTGATATTATCCACGGACTTTATTTTTTTGAATGTTTTTTATCAGGGAACATTTAATTTGTGCTTGGAAACACTAATTGGTTCAATACGGAGACACTAGCTCTACACATTCGTATTTTCTAGGGAGAAAGCTAGAGGAACTGCGGCAAACAAACATGATATTTCTATTTGTATCGATGACATTTATGCACTTGCCTAACGAAAAGACTTTGCTTTCCTCAAAACCATTTGTACTGTGATTTTCTTAGTCCATTGCTTATGAATTCCACAACTTGTTGTCCGGATATGACTGGATGAAACCGGAAATATCTGGTATTGTTTTGGCTAACTCAATCCCAGATATTGCTACAACCTCTGTGTTTGTTTTTTCTGGATATTATCCACAGGCTTTATTTTTTTGAATGTTTTCTATCGGGGAACATTTTATTTTGAGCTTGGATACAGTAATTGGTTCCACATGGAGACACCAGCTCTACATATTCGTATTTTCTATGGAGAAAGCTAGAGGAACTGCGGCAAACAAACATGATATTTCTGATTGTATCAAGGACATTTTATGCGCTTGCCTAATGAAATGACTTTGCTTTTCTCCAACACCATCTTTACTCTGATTTTTTCGGTCCATTGCATTCAAATTCCACACCACTTTGTCCGCATATAACTAGATGAAACCAGAAATATCCGGTTGTGTTTTGGCTAACTCAATCCAAAATATTGTGAAAGCCTCTGTGTTTATGATTTCTGGATATTATTCATGGATTTTATATTATTCAATGTTTTCTTTTCAGGGAACATTTAATTTTTGCTTGCAAACACTAATTGGTAACACATGGAGACACCAGCTGTACACATTCGTATTTTCTAGGTAGAAAGCTAGAGGAACTGCGGCAAACAAACATGATATTTCTGTTTGTATAGATGACATTTTATGCTCTTGCCTAACGAAAAGACTTTGCTTTTCTCCACAACCATTTTTACTGTGATTTTTCTCGGTCCATTGTGTACGAATTTCACACCAGTTTGTCCGGATATGACTGGATGAAACCAGAAATATCTGGTTGTGTTTTAGCTAACTCAATCCGAAATTTTCTGAAAGCCTCTGTGTTTGTGTATTCCTGATATTATCCACGGACTTTATTGTTTTGAATATTTTTATCAGGGAACATTTAATTTTGTACCCTTGAAACACTAATTGGTTCATCATGGGGACACCAGCTCTACACATTCGTATTTTCTAGCAATCAAGCTTGAGGAACTGAGGCAAACATACATGATGTTTCTGTTTGTAGAGATGACATTTTATGCACTTGCCTAACGAAAAGACTTTGCTTTTCTCCAAAACCATTTTTACTGTGATTTTTTCGGTCCATTGCGTACGAATTTCACACCAGTTTGTCCGGATATGACTGGATGAAACCAGAAATATCTGGTTGTGTTTTGGCTAACTCAAGCCCAGATATTGCTATGGCCTCTGTGTTTGTGTATTCTGGATATTATCGATGGACTAATTGTTTTGAATGTTTTTATCAGAGAACATTTAATTTTGTACCGTTGAAACACTAATTGGTTCATAATGGGAACACCAGCTCTACAAATTCATATTTTCTAGGGAGAAAGCTAGAGGAATTGCAACAAACAAACATGAAATCTCTGTTTCTATAGATGACATTTTATGCACTTGCCTAACGAAAAACTTTGCTTTTCTCCAAAACCATTTTTACTGTGATTTTCTCGGTCCATTGCATACGAATTCCACTCCAGTTTGTCCCGATATGACTGCATGAAACCGGAAATATCTGGTTGTGTTTTGCCTAACTCAATCCCAGATATTGCTACAGTCTCTGTGTTTGTGTATTCCTGATATTATCCACAGACTTTATTGCTTTGAATGTTTTTTATCAGGGAACATTTAATTTTGTACCGTTGAAACTCTAATTGTTTCCACAAGGAGACACCAGCTCTACACATTCGTAATTTTTTTTATTAAACTTTATTTAATGAATATAAATTTCCAAAGTACAGCTCATGGGTTACAATGGCTTCCCTCTCCCAAAACTTCCCTCCTACCCATAACCCTCCCCTTTCCCGCTCCCTCTCCCCTTCCAATCACATCATGATTCATTTTCAATTCTCTTTATATACAAAAGATTAGTTTAGTATAAATTAGGTAACGATTTCAACAATTTGCCCCCATATAGCAACACAAAGTAAAAAAAAAAAATACTGTTGGACCACTAGTTATAGCATTAAATACGAGTGTACAGCACATTAAAGGCAGAGATCCTACATAATATTTTTTTAAAAAATTAATTAATTTTCTATGCCATTTCCAATTTAATACCAGGTTGTTGTTGTTTATTTCTCCACAATGTAGCAGTGGGTTCATTTCTGAGAAGAGCAGCGTTGTGGGGGCAAGAGGTGCGGAGTCAACACACAGACCCCGGGAGTCCAGTGAGAGCAGGCTTGAGGCGAGCAGCCGGCAGACTCGTTTATTACAGTTGGTACAACAGCTTATATAGCCAAGACCAGCCAATCTGGTCAAGGGGCGGTCCATACCCCAACCAATCACAGCCTGTTGCCAGGCAGTTTCCACAGCCATCCAATCACAGCCTGTCGCCAGGCAGTTTCAAATCCATCCAATCACAGCCTGTTGCCAGGCAGTTTCCAGAGCCATCCAATCACAGCCTGTTGCTAGGCAGTTTCAAAGCCATTCCTGACTAACTGACGCTCGCTTGCCAGTGGCCACCTTGGCATGGCCTTCTCATTCCACTACATTTCCCCCTTTTCGTTTATTTTTGAGCAACGGGAGGCATGATTCTTGGCCATACCATTGTTGACCCCGTTTCCATGTGGTCTCCGTACGCAGCTGTGCCTGTCTTAGGTTGTCCCCCAGGGGATCTTACCCGTCATTGACTAACCAGCGCTCAAATCGAGAGACCACAGGATTGCTTGCTCAGATAGGGGTAGGAATGAGGAATAATGGTTATCAGGAATGGCATGACCGCACACAGGCTGTGGGCCATTGGAGTGGCTGACCAGAGCTAGTGGGGTACACAATGGTAACAGATGTGGCTTTGGGCAGTTTCTCAGGGTAGGATGATAGGGCAGGTGCGTCTGCTAACAAGGCGTAGTCTCGGTCTTATTCAGCTGGTTCTGGTTGGCTGTCAGTTGCAGGCTTGATGTTTCTGGCTGGTACCCAAATGGGCTGTTCCGCATTCTCTGGAAAGACACAAGCATATCCTCGACCCTTGGTTAATAGAAGCCTTTTTACAGGCGTTGGAATCCAGGGCCTGAATTTTGCATACACTTCGACATTAACAGCAAATGTGCAGGTGGGACGGGGTCCAGCTGCTGCCCTAAGAGCTTGGGGTGCCCGAGGACTGCCACAAATATGGGGATCCTCACTGGGTGTGGATGCGATGACCTCGCATGAGTTATTGTGTAGAGGTCCTCTTAGTTCATCCCACGGGTATGTGGGGGGTGGCTGACTAGGCATTGCTACCTTGTTTGCTACGTTGTTTTTTTCACTGTCGGAGCTCTCTCTCCCTAAGTCTTCAACCATTGTCTGTGAGACAGGGACCTGGAGTGTCAGGCTCCTATCACTCACAGATTCAGTATCTTTGATAATCTGCACAGGATTCTGAGAGGGGGGTATCTTTCCCATGTCTGAGTGCTTAAGAGCGGCACGGTACGCCAACTCTAGCCAGAGGAAAGACACGTATAGCACTGCTACCATAACAAAGCAAATTCCTAGCACCTCAACTGTGGATGGCATTTTGTAGGAGGTTTCCCTATGCTAGACAAACAGATAGTGGTGTATCAGATCGTACGTATGTCCTGTGCTTAGTGGGGGACTTCCTTGATTTGTTAGGTCAAGGCCGTATGCCCACACGGTGTCTCCGGAGCGTCACGTCTCTCGAGTGAGGGAAGATGACTTGGTTCCGAATTCTGGGATGATCAGTCCCTTATGTGAATTCGCCGGGCGAACCGAAAGTAAAAGGAGGAGCCGAGAAGTGACGTACGCTTCAGGGCAGTGTGTGCTAACCTGGGGTCACTTAGACCGAGGACAAGGACAAGGAAAGGGGCGTAGGAGGGGGTTCTGTGCTCACCCTCACAGAACCGAACAGCACACAAAACACCGAGGGGCCTACTTGCCGAAATCCAGGGGGGACCTCGCCGAGTCCGACACGCTGTTTCTTTCTCAGTCACGTTGGCGCGCCAGATGTTGCCGTTATTTCTCCACAATGTTGCATTGGGTTCGTTTCTGAGAGGAGCAGCGTGGTGGGGGCAAGAGGCGCGGAGTCAACACACAGACCCCGGGAGTCCAGTGAGAGCAGGCTTGAGGCGAGCAGCCGGCAGACTCGTTTATTACAGTTGGTACAACAGCTTATATAGCCAAGACCAGCCAATCTGGTCAAGGGGTGGTCCATACCCCAACCAATCACAGCCTGTTGCCAGGCAGTTTCCACAGCCATCCAATCACAGCCTGTCACCAGGCAGTTTCAAATCCATCCAATCACAGCCTGTTGCCAGGCAGTTTCCAGAGCCATCCAATCACAGCCTGTTGCTAGGCAGTTTCAAAGCCATTCCTGACTAACTGACGCTCGCTTGCCAGTGGCCACCTTGGCATGGCCTTCTCATTCCACTACACCAGGTGTTTTTTTTTTTTTTCATTTCCAATTATCTTTATATACAGAAGATCGATTCAGTATATAATTAGTAAAGAACTCATCAGTTTGTACCCATGCAGAAACACAAATTGTAAAAATATTGTTTCAGTACTAGTTATAGCATCACTGCACATTAGACAACACATTAAGGACAGATCCCACATGGGATGTAAGTACACAGTGACTCCTGTTGCTGACTTAACAATTTGACACTCTTGTTCATGGCATCAGTAATTACATTTGTAATTTCTACGGAGAAACCTATAGGAATTGCGGCAAACAACATGATATTTCTGTTTCTATAGCTGACATTTTATGCACTTGCCTAACGAAAATACTTGCTTTTCTCCAAAACCATTTGTACTGTGATTTTCTAGGTCCATTGCATATGAATTCCACACGACTTTTCCGGATATGACTGGATGAAAAAAGAAATATCTGGTTGTGCTTTGGCGAACTCAATCCAACATATTGCTACAGACTCTGTGTTTGTGTATTCTGGATATTATCGATGGACTAATTGTTTTGAATGTTTTTATCAGAGAACATTTAATTTTGTACCGTTGAAACACTAATTGGTTCATAATGGAAACACCAGCTCTACAAATTCGTATTTTCTAGGGAGAAAGCTAGAGGAATTGCGACAAACAAACATGAAATGTCTGTTTCTATAGATGACATTTTATGCACTTGCCTAACGAAAAGACTTTGCTTTTCTCCAAAACCATTTGTACTGTGATTTTTTCGGTCCTTTGCATACGAATTCCACACCACTTTGCCCTTATATGACTGGATGAAACAGGAAATATCTGGTTTTATTTTGGCTAACTCAATCCCAGATATTGCTACAACTTCTGTGTTTGTGTTTTATGGATATTATCCACAGACTTTATTTTGTTTGAATGTTTTCTATCGGGGAACATTTTATTTTGAGCTTGGAAACAGTAATTGGTTCCAAATGGAGACACCAGCTCTACATATTCGTATTTTCTACGGAGAAAGATAGAGGAACTGCGGCAAACAAACATGATATTTCTGTTTGTATCGAGGATATTTTATGCACTTGCCTAACGTAAAGACTTTACTTTTCTCCAAAACCATCTTTACTCTGATTTTCTCGGTCCATTGCATAGGAATTCCACACCACTTTGTCTGGATATAACTAGATGAAACCAGAAATATCCGGTTGTGTTTTGGCTAACTCAATCCAAAATATTGTGAAAGCCTCTGTGTTGGTGATTTCTGGATGTTATTCATGGATTTTACATTATTCAATATTTTTTTTCAGGGAACATTTAATTTTTGCTTGCAAACACTAATTGGTAACACATGGAGACACCAGCTCTACACATTCGTATTTTCTAGGGAGAAAGCTAGAGGAACTGTGGCAAAAAAACATGATATTTCTGTTTGTATAGATGACATTTTATGCACTTGCCTAACGAAAAGACTTTGCTTTTCTCCACAACCATTTTTACTGTGATTTTCTTGGTCCATTGCATACGAATTCCAAACCACTTTGTCCGGATATCACTGGATGAACCGAGAAATATCTGGATGTGTTATGGGTAACTCAATCCGAAATATTGCTACAGCCTCTGTGTTTGTGTATTCCTGATATTATCCACGGACTTTATTTTTTTGAATGTTTTTTATCAGGGAACATTTAATTTGTGCTTGGAAACACTAATTGGTTCCACACGGAGACACCAGCTCTACACATTCGTATTTTCTAGGGAGAAAGCTAGAGGAACTGCGGCAAACAAACATGATATTTCTGTTTGTATCGATGACATTTATGCACTTGCCTAACGAAAAGACTTTGCTTTTCTCCAAAACCATTTGTACTGTGATTTTCTTAGTCCATTGCATACGAATTCCACAACTGGTTGTCCGGATATGACTGGATGAAACCGGAAATATCTGGTATTGTTTTGGCTAACTCAATCCCAGATATTGCTACAAACTCTGTGTTTGTTTTTTCTGGGTATTATCCACAGACTTTATTGTTTCAAATGTTTTTTATCCGGTAATATTTTATTTTGAGCTTGGATACAGTAATTCGTTGCACATGGAGACACCAGGTCTACATATTCCTTTTTTCAAGGGAGAAAGCTAGAGGAACTGCAACAAACAAACATGATATTTCTGTTTGTATAGATGACATTTTATGCACTTGCCTAACCAAAAGACTTGAAACACTAACTGGTTTCACATGGATACACCAGATCTACATATTTGTATTTTCTAGGCTGAAAGCTAGAGGACATTTTATCTACTTGCCTAATGAAAAGACTTTGCTTTTCTCAAAACCATTTTTACTGTGATTTTCTCGGTCGAATGCATATGAATTCCACACCACGTAGTCTGGATATGACTGGATGAAACTGGAAATATTCTTTTGTATTTTAGCTAACTCAAAATGAAATATTGCTACAGCCTCTGTGTTTGTGTTTTCTGGATATTATCGATGGACTTTATTGTTTTGAATGTTTTTATCAGGGAACATTTCATTTTGTACCGTTGAAACACTAATTGGTTCCACATGGAGACACCAGCTCTACACATTCCTATTTTCTAGGAAGAAAGGTAGAGGAAGTGCGGCAAACAAACATGATATTCTGTTTGTATAGATGACATTTTATGCACTTGCCTAACGAAAAGACTTTGCTTTTCTCCAAAACCATTTGTACTGTGATTTTCTCGGTCCATTGCATACGAATTCCACACCACTTTGTCCGGATATGACTGGATGAAACCAGAAATATCCGGTCGTGTTTTGGCTAACTCAAAACGAAATATTGTGAAAGCCTCTGTGTTTGTGTTTTCGGGATATTATCGATGGACTTTAGTGTTTTGAAGGTTTTTTATCAGGGAACATTTAATTTTGTACCGTAGAGATACTAATTGGTTCATCATTGGACACAAGCTCTATACATTTGTATTTTCTTGGGAGAAAGCGAGAGGAACTGGGGCAAACAAACATGATATTTCTGTTTGTTTCGATTACATTTTATGCATTTGACTAACAAAAAGTATTTGCTTTTCTCCAAAACCATTTTTACTGTGATTTTCTCAGTCCATTGAATACGAATTCCACACCACTTTGTCCGGATATGACTGGATGAAACCAGAAATATCTGGTTGTGCTTTGGCTAACTCAATCCAACATATTGCTACAGACTCTGTGTTTGTGTATTCCAGATATTATGCATGGACTATATATTTTTCAATTTTTTTTTCAGGGAACTTTTAATTTTGTGCTTGGAAACAGTAATTGGTTCAACATGCAGACACCAGATCTACACATTCATATATTCTAGGGAGAAAGCTAGAGGAACTGCGGCAAACAAACATGATATTTCTTTTTGTATAGATGACATTTTAAGCACTTTCCTAATGAAAAGACTTTGCTTTTCTCCAAAACCATTTGTACTGTGATTTTCTCGGTCCATTGCATAGGAATTCCACACCACTTTGTCCTTATATGACTGGATGAAACCAGAAATATCCGGTTGTGTTTTGGCTAACTCAATCCGAAAAATTGCTACAGCCTCTGTGTTTGTGTATTCCTGATATTATGCATGGACTTTATATTTTTCATTGTTTTTTTACAGGGTACATTTAATTTTTGTGCTTGGAAACAGTAATTGGTTCCACATGGAGACACCAGATCTACACATTCATATATTCTAGGGAGAAAGCTAGAGGAACTGTGGCAAACAAACATGATATTTCTGTTTGTATAGATGACATTTTATGCACTTGCCTAATGAAAAGACTTTGCTTTTCTCCAAAACCATTTGTACTGTGATTTTCTCGGTCCATTGCATAGGAATTCCACACCACTTTGTCCTGATATGACTGGATGAAACCAGAAATATCCGGTCGTGTTTTGGCTAACTCAAACCGAAATATTGTGAAAGCCTCTGTGTTTGTGTTTTCTGGATATTATCGATGGACTTTAGTGTTTTGAAGGTTTTTTATCAGGGAACATTTAATTTTGTACCGTAGAGACACTAATTGGTTCATCATTGGACACAAGCTCTATACATTTGTATTTTCTTGGGAGAAAGCTAGAGGAACTGGGGCAAACAAACATGATATTTCTGTTTGTTTCGATTACATTTTATGCATTTGACTAACAAAAAGTATTTGCTTTTCTCCAAAACCATTTTACTGTGATTTTCTCAGTCCATTGAATATGAATTCCACACCTCTTTGTCCGGATATGACTGGATGAAACCAGAAATATCTGGTTGTGCTTTGGCGAACTCAATCCAACATATTGCTACAGACTCTGTGTTTGTGTATTCCTGATATTATGCATGGACTTTATATTTTTCAATTTTTTTTTCAGGGAACTCTTAATTTTGTGCTTGGAAACAGTAATTGGTTCCACATGGAGACACCAGATCTACACATTCATATATTCTAGGGAGAAAGTAGAGGAACTGCGGCAAATAAACATGATATTTCTGTTTGTATAGATGACATTTTATGCACTTGCCTAATGAAAAGACTTTGCTTTTCTCCAAAACCATTTGTACTGTGATTTTCTCGGTCCATTGCATAGGAATTCCACACCACTTTGTCCTGATATGACTGGATGAAACCTGAAATATCCGGTTGTGTTTTGGCTAACTCAATCCGAAAAATTGCTACAGCCTCTGTGTTTGTGTATTCCTGATATTATGCATGGACTTTATATTTTTCAACGTTTTTTTACAGGGTACATTTAATTTTGTGCTTGGAAAAAGTAATTGGTTCCACATGGAGACACCAGCTCTACACATCCATATTTTCTAGGGAGAAAGCTAGAGGAACTGCGGCAAACAAACATGATATTTCTGTTTGTATCGATGACATTTATGCACTTGCCTAACGAAAAGACTTTGCTTTTCTCCAAAACCATTTGTACTGTGATTTTCTTAGTCCATTGCATACGAATTCCACAACTGGTTGTCCGGATATGACTGGATGAAACCAGAAATATCCAGTTGTGTTTTGGCTAACAAAATCCGAAATATGGTGAAGCCTCTGTGTTTGTGTTTTCTGGATATTAGCGATGGACTTTATTGTTTAGAATTTTTATATCAAGGAACATTTAATTTTCTACCTTTGAAACAATAATTGGTTCATCATGAGGACACCAGCTCCACACATTCGTATAATCTAGGGAGAAAGCTAGTGGAACTGCGGCAAGCTAACATGATATTTCTGTTTGTATAGATGACATTTTATGCAGTTGCCTAACGAAAAGACTGGTTTTCTCCAAAACCATTTTTGCTGTGATTTTCTCCATCCATTGCATACGAATTCCACACAAGTTTGTCAAGTTATTACTGGATGAACCCGGAAATATCCGGTTTTTTTTTTGGCTATCTCAATTCCAGATATTGCTACAGCGGCTCTGTTTGTTTTTTGCTGTATATTATCAACGGACTTTAATGTTTTGAATGTTTTTATCAGGGAACATGTAACTTTGTATTGTTGAAACACTAATAGGTTCCACATGGAGACACCTGCTCTACACATTCCTATTTTCTAGGGAGAAAGCTAGAGGAACTGTGGCAAACAAACATGATATTTCTGTTTGTATAGATGACATTTTATGCACTTGACTAACGAAAAGAATTTGCTTTTCTCCAAAACCTTTGTACTCTGATTTTATCAGCCCATTGCATATGAATTCCACACCACTTTGTGTTTTGGCTAACTCAAACCGAAATATTGTGAAAGCCTCTGTGTTTGTGTTTTCTGGATATTATCGATGGACTTTAGTGTTTTGAAGGGTTTTTATCAGGGAACATTTAATTTTGTACCGTAGAGACACTAATTGGTTCATCATTGGACACAAGCTCTATACATTTGTATTTTCTTGGGAGAAAGCTAGAGGAACTGGGGCAAACAAACATGATATTTCTGTTTGTTTCGATTACATTTTATGCATTTGACTAACAAAAAGTATTTGCTTTTCTCCAAAACCATTTTTACTGTGATTTTTTCAGTCCATTGAATACGAATTCCACACCACTTTGTCCGGATATGACTGGATGAAACCAGAAATATCTGGTTGTGCTTTGGCTAACTCAATCCAACATATTGCTACAGACTCTGTGTTTGTGTATTCCTGATATTATGCATGGACTTTATATTTTTCAATTTTTTTTCAGGGAACTTTTAATTTTGTGCTTGGAAACAGTAATTGGTTCCACATGGAGACACCAGATCTACACATTCATATATTCTAGGGAGAAAGCTAGAGGAACTGCGGCAAACAAACATGATATTTCTTTTTGTATAGATGACACTTTATGCACTTTCCTAATGAAAAGACTTTGCTTTTCTCCAAAACCATTTGTACTGTGATTTTCTCGGTCCATTGCATAGGAATTCCACACCACTTTGTCCTGATATGACTGGATGAAACCAGAAATATCCGGTTGTGTTTTGGCTAACTCAATCCGAAAAATTGCTACAGCCTCTGTGTTTGTGTATTCCTGATATTATGCATGGACTTTATATTTTTCATTGTTTTTTTACAGGGTACATTTAATTTTTGTGCTTGGAAACAGTAATTGGTTCCACATGGAGACACCAGATCTACACATTCATATATTCTAGGGAGAAAGCTAGAGGAACTGTGGCAAACAAACATGATATTTCTGTTTGTATAGATGACATTTTATGCACTTGCCTAATGAAAAGACTTTGCTTTTCTCCAAAACCATTTGTACTGTGATTTTCTCGGTCCATTGCATAGGAATTCCACACCACTTTGTCCTGATATGACTGGATGAAACCAGAAATATCCGGTCGTGTTTTGGCTAACTCAAACCGAAATATTGTGAAAGCCTCTGTGTTTGTGTTTTCTGGATATTATCGATGGACTTTAGTGTTTTGAAGGGTTTTTATCAGGGAACATTTAATTTTGTACCGTAGAGACACTAATTGGTTCATCATTGGACACAAGCTCTATACATTTGTATTTTCTTGGGAGAAAGCTAGAGGAACTGGGGCAAACAAACATGATATTTCTGTTTGTTTCGATTACATTTTATGCATTTGACTAACAAAAAGTATTTGCTTTTCTCCAAAACCATTTTACTGTGATTTTCTCAGTCCATTGAATACGAATTCCACACCTCTTTGTCCGGATATGACTGGATGAAACCAGAAATATCTGGTTGTGCTTTGGCGAACTCAATCCAACATATTGCTACAGACCCTGTGTTTGTGTATTCCTGATATTATGCATGGACTTTATATTTTTCAATTTTTTTTCAGGGAACTTTTAATTTTGTGCTTGGAAACAGTAATTGGTTCCACATGGAGACACCAGATCTACACATTCATATATTCTAGGGAGAAAGCTAGAGGAACTGCAGCAAACAAACATGATATTTCTGTTTGTATAGATGACATTTTATGCACTTGCCTAATGAAAAGACTTTGCTTTTCTCCAAAACCATTTGTACTGTGATTTTCTCGGTCCATTGCATAGGAATTCCACACCACTTTGTCCTGATATGACTGGATGAAACCTGAAATATCCGGTTGTGTTTTGGCTAACTCAATCCGAAAAGTTGCTACAGCCTCTGTGTTTGTGTATTCCTGATATTATGCATGGACTTTATATTTTTCAACGTTTTTTTACAGGGTACATTTAATTTTGTGCTTGGAAAAAGTAATTGGTTCCACATGGAGACACCAGCTCTACACATCCATATTTTCTTGAGAGAAACCTAGAGGAACTTCGGCAAACAAACATGATATTTCTGTTTGTATCGATGACATTTGATTCACTTGCCTAACGAAAATACTTTGCTTTTCTCCAAAACCATTTGTACTGTGTTTTTCTCGGTCCATTGCATACAAATTCCACACCAGTTTGTCCGGATATGACAGGATGAAACCAGAAATATCCAGTTGTGTTTTGGCTAACAAAATCCGAAATATGGTGAAGCCTCTGTGTTTGTGTTTTCTGGATATTAGCGATGGACTTTATTGTTTAGAATTTTTATATCAAGGAACATTTAATTTTTACCTTTGAAACAATAGTTGGTTCATCATGAGGACACCAGCTCCACACATTCGTATAATCTAGGGAGAAAGCTAGTGGAACTGCGGCAAGCTAACATGATATTTCTGTTTGTATAGATGACATTTTATGCAGTTGCCTAACGAAAAGACTGGTTTTCTCCAAAACCATTTTTGCTGTGATTTTCTCCATCCATTGCATACGAATTCCACACAAGTTTGTCAAGTTATTACTGGATGAACCCGGAAATATCCGGTTTTTTTTTGGCTATCTCAATTCCAGATATTGCTACAGCGGCTCTGTTTGTTTTTTGCTGTATATTATCAACGGACTTTAATGTTTTGAATGTTTTTATCAGGGAACATGTAACTTTGTATTGTTGAAACACTAATAGGTTCCACATGGAGACACCTGCTCTACACATTCCTATTTTCTAGGGAGAAAGCTAGAGGAACTGTGGCAAACAAACATGATATTTCTTTTTGTATATTTGACATTTTATGCACTTGCCTAATGAAAAGACTTTGCTTTTCTCCAAAACCATTTTTACTATGATTTCCTCGGTACATTGCATATGAATTCCACACCAGTTTGTCCGGTTATGACTGGATGAAACCGGAAATATCCGGTTGTGTTTTGGCTAACTCAATCCGATATATTGTGAAAGCCTCTGTGTTTGTGTTTTTTGGATATTTTCGATGGAGTTTATTTTTATGAATGTTTTTATCAGGGAACTTTTAATTTTGTACCATTAAAACATTAATTGGTTCATCATGGGGACACCAGCTCCACACATTCGTATTTTCTAGGGAGAAAGCCAGAGGAACTGCGGCAAAAAAACATGATATTTCTGTTTGTATAGATGACATTTTATGCACTTGACTAACGAAAAGACTTTGCTTTTCTCCAAAAGCATTTGTGCTGTGATTTTCTCTGTCAATTGCGTAGGAATTCCACATGACTTTTTCTGGATATACCTGGATGTAACCGGAAATATCCAGTTGTGTTTTGGCTAACTCTACCCGAAATATTGTGAAAGATTCTGTGTTTGTGTTTTCTGGGTATTATCGATGGACTTTCGGGTTTTGAATGATTTTATCAGGGATCATTTAATTTGTACCATAGAAACAGTAATTGGTTCATCATGGGGACACCAGCTCTACACATTCGTATTTTCTAGGAAGAAAGCTAGAGGAACTGTGGCAAACCAACATGATATTTCTGTTTGTATAGATGACATTTTATGCACTTGCCTAACGAAAAAACTTTGCTTTTCTCCAAAGGCATTTTTACTGTGATTTTCTCAGTCCATTGCAAATGACTTCCACACCACTTTCTCTGGACATGCCTGGAGGAAACCAGAAATATCTGGTTTTATTCTGGCTAACTCAATCCCAGATATTGTGACAGCCTGTTTGAGTTTTCTGGATATTTTCAAAGGACATTATTGTTTTGAAGGTTTTTCATCGGGGAACATTGAATTTTGAGCTTAGATACACTAACTGGTTCATCATGGGAACACCAGCTCTACACATTCATATTTTCTAGGGAGAAAGCTACAGGAACTGTGGCAAACAAACATGATATTTCTGTTTGTATCGATGACATTTTATATACTTCCCTAACAAAAAGACTTTGCTTTTCCCCAAAACCATTTTTACTGTTATTTTCTCGGTCCATTACATACGAATTCCACACAAGTTTGTCCAGATATGACTGGATGAAATGAGAAATATGTGGTTGTGTTTTAGCTGACTCAATCCGAAATATTCTGAAAGCATCTGTGTTTGTGTTTTGTGGATATTATTGATGGACTTTAATGTTTTGAATGTTTCTATCAGGGTACATTTAATTTTGTACCGTAGAATCACTAATTAGTTCCACAAGGGGACACCAGGTCTACACATTCGTATTATCTAGAAAGAAAAATAGAGAAACTGCGGCAAACAAACATGATATTTCTGTTTGTATACATGACATTTTATGCATTTGCCTAATAAAAAGACTTTGCTTTTCTCCAAAACCATTTTTACTGTGATTTTCTCGGTCCATTGCATATGAATTCCACACCAGTTTGTCTGGATATGACTGGATGAAATCGGAAATATTCGGTTGTCTTTTGGCTAACTCAATCCCACATATGGCTACAGCCTCTGTGTTTGTGTTTTCCGGATATTATCAACAGACTTTATTGTTTTCTATGTTTTTCATCAGGGAACATTAATTTTGTGCTTGGAAACACTAATTGTTTCCACATGGAGACACCAGATCTACACATTCGTATTTCTAGGGAGTAAGCAAGAGGAACTGCAGCAAACAAACATGATATTACTGTTTGTATAGATGGCATTTTATGCATTGCCTAACGAAAAGACTTTGCTTTCCTCCAAAACCATTTTTACTGTGATGATTTCGGTCCATTGCATCTGAATTCCACACTACTTTGTCCGGATATGACTGGTGAAACCAGATATCCGGTTCTGTTTTGGCTAACTCAATCCCAGATATTCCTACAGCCTCTGTGTTTGTGTATTCCTAATATTATCCACGGACTTTATTGTTTTGAATGTTATTTATCAGGGAACATTTCATTTTGTACCGTTGAAACACTAAAAGGTTCATCATGGGGACACCAGCTCTACACATTTGTATTTTCTGGGGAGAAATCTAGAGGAACTGCGACAAACAATCATGATATTTCTGTTTGTATAGATGACATTTTATGCACTTGCCTAACGAAAGACTTTTTTTTATCGGGGAACATTTAATTTTGTTCTTGGAAACACTAATTGGTTCCAATGGAGACACCAGCTCTACACATTCGTTTTTTTTTAGGGAGAAAGCTAGAGGAACTGCGGCAAACAAAGATGGTATTTCTGTTTGTATAGATGACATTTTATGCACTTGCCTAACGAAAAGACTTTGCTTTTCTACAAAACCAATTGTAATGTGATTTTTTCGTTCCATTGCATACTAATTTCACACCAGTTCACCACATATGACTGGATAGAACCTGAAATATCCGGTTTTGTTTTAATTAACTCAATCCCAGATATTGCTACATCCTCTATGTTTGTGTTTTCCTGATATTATCCACGGACTTTCTGGTTTTGAATGTTTGTTAGCAGGGAACATTTAATTTTGTACCCTTGAAACACTAATTGGTTTATCGTGGGGACACCAGCTCAACACATTCTTATTTTCTATGGAGAAAGCTAGAGGAACTGCGGCAAACAAACATGATATTTCTGTTTGTATAAATGACATTTTATGCATTTGCCTAATGAAAACACTTTGCTTTTCTATAAAACCATTTTTACTGTGATTTTCTCGGTCCATTTCATATGAATTCCTAAACACTTTGTCCGGATATGACTGGATGAAACCAGAAATCTCCGGTTGTGTTTTAGCTAACTGAATCAGAAATATTCTGAAAGCCTCTGTGTTTGTGTTTTCTGGATATTAGCGATGGAGTTTATTGTGTTGAATGTTTTTATCAGGGAACATTTAATTTTGTTCTTGGAACACTAATTGGTTCCACATGGAGACACCAGCTCCACACATTTGTATTTTATAGGGAGAAAGCTAGAGGAAATGGGACAAACAAACATGACATTTCTGTTTGTATAGATGACATTTTATGCACTTGACTAACGTAAAGACTTTGCTTTTCTCCAAAACCATTTGTAATGTGATTTTCTCGGTCCATTGCATACGAATTCCACACCAGTTTGTCCGGATATGACTGGATGAAACCGGAAATATCCGGTTTTCTTTTGGCTAACTCAATTCCAGATATTGCTACAGCCTCTCTGTTTCTGTTAGCTGGATATTATCAACAGACTTTCTTCTTTTGAATGTTTTTCATCAGGGAACATTTAATTTAGTACCATGGAAACACTAATTGGTTCATCATGGAAACACCAGATCTACACATTCGTAATTTCTAGGGAGAAAGGAAGAGGAACTGCGACAAACAGACATGAAATTTCTGTTTGTATAGATTACATTTTATGCACTTGCCTGACGAAAGACTTTGCCTTTCTCCAGAACCATTTGTACTGTGATTTTCTCGGTACATTGCATACGAATTCCACACCAGTTTGTCCGGATATGACTGGATGAATCCGGTAATATCCAGTTTTCTTTTGGCTAACTCAATCCCAGATATTGCTAAGCCTCTGTGCTTGTGTATTCCTGATAGTAACCACGGACTTTATATTTTTCAATGTTTTTTTTTTTCAGGGAACATTTAATTTTGTGCTTGGAAACACTAATTCTTTCCACATGGATACACCAGCTCTACACATTCGTATTTTCTGGGAGAAAGCTAGAGGAACTGCGACATACAAACATGATATTTCTTTTTGTATAGATTACATTTTATGCACTTGCCTAACGAAAAGGCTTTGCTTTTCTCCAAAACCATTTTTACTCTGATTTTCTCTGTCCATTCCATACGAATTCCACAACACTTTGTCCTGATATGACTGGATGAAACCAGAAATATCCAGTTGTCTTTTGGCTAACTCAATCCGAAATATTTTAAAAGCGTCTGTATTTGAGTTTTCTGGATATTATTGATGGACTTCATTGTTTTGAATGTTTTTATAAGGGAACATTTCATTTTGTACCATTTAAACACTAATTGGTTCATCATGGCAACACCAGCTCTACACATTCTTATTTTCTAGGGAGAAAGCTAGAGGAACTGCGGCAAACAATCATGATATTTCTGTTAGTATCGATGACATTTTCTGCACTTGCCTATCGAAAATACTTTGCTTTTCTCCAAAACCATTTTTACTGTGACTTTCTCGGTCCATTGCATACGAATTCCACAGCAATTTGTCCGGATATGGCTGGATGAAACCAGAAATATCCTGTTGTGTTTTGGCTAACTCAATCCCAGTTATTGCTACAGCCTCTCTGTTTGTGTATTCCTAATATTATCCACGGACTTTTTTGTTTTGAATGTTTTTTATCAGGGAACATTTAATTTTGTTCTTGGAACACTAATTGGTTCCACATGGAGACACCCGCTCTACACAATCGTATTTTCTAGGCAGAATGCTCAAGGAACTGCGAAAAACACACATGATATTTCTGTTTGTATAGATGACATTTTATGCACTTGACTAACTTAAAGACTTTGCTTTTCTCCAAAACCATTTGTACTGTGATTTTCTCGGTCCATTGCATACGAATTCCACATGTTTGTCCGGATACGACTGGATGAAACCAGAAATATCCGGTTGTGTTTTGGCTAACTGAATCAGAAATATTTTGAAAGCCTCTGTGTTTGTGTTTTCTGGATATTATTGATGGAGTTTATTGTTTTGAATGTTTTTTATCAGGGAACATTTAATTTTGTGCTTGGAAACACTAATTGGTTCCACATGGAGACACCAGCTCCACACATTCGTAATTTCTAGGGAGAAAGCAAGAGGTACTGCGGCAAACAAACATGATATTTCTGTTTGTATAGATGACATTTTATGCACTTGCCTAATGAAAAGACTTTGCTTTTCTCCAAAATCATTTGTACTGTGATTTTATCGGTACATTCCATACGAATTCCACACCACTTTGTCCGGATATGACTGGATGAAACCAGAAATATCCGGTTGTGTTTTGGCTAACTCAATCCGAAATATTGTGAAAGCCTAAGTGTTGTGTTTTCTGGATATTTTCGATGTAGTTTATTTTTTTGAATGTTTTTATCAGGGAACATTTAATTTTGTAATATTGAAACACTAATCGGTTCATCTTGTGGACTCCAGCTCCAAACATTCATATTTTCTAGTCAGAAAGCTCGAGGAACTGCGACAAACAAACATGACATTTCTGTTTGTATAGATGACACTTTATACACTTGCCCAACGAGAAGACTTTGCTTTTCTCCAAAAGCATTTGTACTGTGATTTTCTCGGCCCATTGCGTATGAGTTCCACACCACTTTATCCGAATATGACTGGATGAAACCAGAAGTATCCGTTTTTTTTTTTTTTCGCTTACTCAATCCCAGATATTGTTACAGGCTCTGTGTTTGTGTTTCCTGGATATTATCAACGGACTTTTGTTTTTATTGCTTTTTATCAGGGATCATTTTATTATACCTTGGAAACCCTAATTGGCTCCACATGGAGACACCAGCTCCACACATTCGTATTTTATAGGGAGAAAGCTAGAGGAACTGCGGCAAACAAACATGATATTTCTGTTTGTATAGATGACATTTTATGCACTTGCCTAACGAAAAGACTTTGCTTTTCTCCAAAATCATTTTTACTGTGATTTTTTGGTCCATTGCATATGAATTCCACACAAGTTTTTCCAGATATGACTGGATGAAATCAGGAATATCTGCTTGTCTTTTGGCTAACTCAATCCCAGATATGGATACAGCCTCTATGTTTGTGTATTCCTGTTATTATCCATGGACTTAATTGTTTTCAATGTTTTTTTCAGGTAATATTTAATTTTCTGCTTGGAATCTCTGATTGGTTCCACATGGAGACACCAGCTCTACACAATCGTATTTTCTAAGCAGAAAGATCCAGGAACTGCGACAAACAGACATGATATCTCTGTTTGTATAGATTACATTTTATGCACTTGTCTAACGAAAGACTTTGCCTTTCTCCAGAACCATTTGTACTGTGATTTTCTCGGTACATTGCATACGAATTCCACACCAGTTTGTCCGGATATGACTGGATGAAACCGGAAATATCCAGTTGTGTTTTGGCTAACTCAATCCCAGATATTGCTACAGCCTCTGTGTTTGTGTATTCCTAATACTATCAACGGACTTTTTTGTTTTGAATGTTTTTTATCAGGGAACATTTAATTTTGTTCTTGGAACACTAATTGGTTCCACATGGAGACCCAACTCTACACAATCATATTTTCTAGGTAGAATGCTCAAGGAACTGCAAAAAACACACATGATATTTCTGTTTGTATAGATGACATTTTATGCACTTGACTAACGTAAAGACTTTGCTTTTCTCCAAAACCATTTGTACTGTGATTTTCTCGGTCCATTGCATACGAATTCCAAACGTTTTTCCGGATACGACTGGATGAAACCAGAAATATCCGGTTGTGTTTTGGCTAACTGAATCAGAAATATTGTGAAAGCCTCTGTGTTTGTGTTTTCTGGATATTATCGATGGAGTTTATTGTTTTGAATGTTTTTTATCAGGGAACATTTAATTTTGTGCTTGGAAACACTAATTGGTTCCACATGGAGACACCAGCTCCACACATTCGTAATTTCTAGGGAGAAAGCAAGAGGTACTGCGGCAAACAATCATGATATTTCTGTTTATATAGATGACATTTTATGCACTTGCCTAACGAAAAGACTTTGCTTTTCTCCAAAACCATTTGTACTGTGATTTTCTCGGTACATTCCATACGAATTCCACACCACTTTGTCCGGATTTGACTGGATGAAACCAGAAATATCCGGTTGTGTTTTGGCTAACTCAATCCGAAATGTTGTGAAAGCCTAAGTGTTGTGTTTTCTGGATATTTTCGATGTAGTTTATTTTTTTGAATGTTTTTATCAGGGAACATTTAATTTTGTGATATTGAAACACTAATCGGTTCATCTTGTGGACTCCAGCTCCACACATTCGTATTTTCTAGTCAGAAAGCTCGAGGAACTGCGACAAACAAACATGACATTTCTGTTTGTATAGATGACATTTTATACACTTGCCCAATGAGAAGACTTTGCTTTTCTCCAAAAGCATTTGTACTGTGATTTTCTCGGTCCATTGCGTATGAGTTCCACACCACTTTATCCGAATATGACTGGATGAAACCGGAAATATCCGTTTTTTTTTTTTTTCGCTAACTCAATCCCAGATATTGTTACAGGCTCTGTGTTTGTGTTTCCTGGATATTATCAACGGACTTTATTGTTTTTAATGCTTTTTATCAGGGAACATTTTATTATACCTTGAAAACCCTAATTGGCTCCACGTAGAGACACCAGCTCCACACATTCGTAATTTCTAGGGAGAAATCTAGAGGAACTGCGGCAAAAAAAGATGATATTTCTATTTGTATAGATGACATTTTATGCACTTGCCTAACGAAAAGACTTTGCTTTTCTCCAAAACCATTTGTACTGTGATTTTCTCGGTCCATTGCATACGATTTCTAGACCACTTTGTCCGGATATGACTGGATGAAACTAGAAATATCCAGTTGTGTTTTGGCTAACTCAATCCGAAATGTTGTGAAAGCCTAAGTGTTGTGTTTTCTGGATATTTTCGATGTAGTTTATTTTTTTGAATGTTTTTATCAGGGAACATTTAATTTTGTAATAATGAAACACTAATCGGTTCATCTTGTGGACTCCAGCTCCACACATTCTTATTTTCTAGTCAGAAAGCTCGAGGAACTTCGACAAACAAACATGACATTTCTGTTTGTATAGATGACATTTTATGCACTTGCCTAATGAAAAGACTTGCTTTTCTCCAAAAGCATTTGTACTGTGATTTTATCGGTCCATTGCATACGAATTCCACACCAGGTTTTCCAGATATGACTGGATTAAATCAGGAATATCTGCTTCTCTTTTGGCTAACTCAATCGCAGATATTGCTAAGCCTCTGTGCTTGTGTATTCCTGATAGTAACCACGGACTTTATATTTTTCAATGTTTTTTTTTCAGGGAACATTTAATTTTGTGCTTGGAAACACTAATTGTTTCCACATGGATACACCAGCTCTACACATACGTATTTTCTGGGAGAAAGCTAGAGGAACAGCGACAAACATGATATTTCTTTTTGTATAGATTACATTTTATGCACTTGCCTAACGAAAAGGCTTTGCTTTTCTCCAAAACCATTTTTACTCTGATTTTCTCTGTCCATTCCATACGAATTCCACAAAACTTTGTCCCGATATGACTGGATGAAACCGGAAATATCCGGTTGTCTTTTGGCTAACTCAATCCGAAATATTTTAAAAGCGTCTGTATTTGAGTTTTCTGGATATTATTGATGGACTTCATTGTTTTGAATGTTTTTATAAGGGAACATTTCATTTTGTACCGTTGAAACACTAATTGGTTCATCATGAGGACACGAGCTCTACACACTCATATTTTCTAGGGAGAAAGCTAGAGGAACTGCGGCAAACAAACATGATATTTCTGTTAGTATCGATGACATTTTCTGCACTTGCCTATCGAAAAGACTTTGCTTTTCTCCAAAACCATTTTTACTGTGACTTTCTCGGTCCATTGCATAAGAATTCCACAGCAATTTGTCCGGATATGGCTGGATTAAACCAGAAATATCCAGTTGTGTTTTGGCTAACTCAATCCCAGATATTGCTACAGCCTCTCTGTTTGGGTATTCCTAATATTATCCACGGACTTTTTTGTTTTGAATGTTTTTTATCAGGGAACATTTAATTTTGTTCTTGGAACACTAATTGGTTCCACATGGAGACACCCGCTCTACACAATCGTATTTTCTAGGCAGAATGCTCAAGGAACTGCGAAAAACACACATGATATTTCTGTTTGTATAGATGACATATTATGCACTTGACTAACGTAAAGACTTTGCTTTTCTCCAAAACCATTTGTACTGTGATTTTCTCGGTCCATTGCATACGAATTCCAAACCTTTGTCCGGATACGACTGGATGAAACCAGAAATATCCGGTTGTGTTTTGGCTAACTGACAGAAATATTGTGAAAGCCTCTGTGTTTGTGTTTTCTGGATATTATCGATGGAGTTTATTGTTTTGAATGTTTTTTATCAGGGAACATTTAATTTTGTGCTTGGAAACACTAATTGGTTCCACATGGAGACACCAGCTCCACACATTCGTAATTTCTAGGGAGAAAGCAAGAGGTACTGCGGCAAACAAACATGATATTTCTGTTTGTATAGATGACGTTTTATGCACATGCCTAACGAAAAGACTTTGCTTTTCTCCAAAACCATTTGTACTGTGATTTTCTCGGTCCATTGCATACGAATTCCACACCACTTTGTCCGGATATGACTGGATGAAACCAGAAATATCCGGTTGTGTTTTGACTAACTCAATCCGAAATGTTGTGAAAGCCTAAGTGTTGTGTTTTCTGGATATTTTCGATGTAGTTTATTTTTTTGAATGTTTTTATCAGGGAACATTTAATTTTGTAATATTGAAACACTAATCGGTTCATCTTGTGGACTCCAGCTCCACACTGGAGTGGATGAAACCGGAAATATCCTGTTTTGTTTCACTAACACAATCCGAAATATTGTGAAAGCATCTGTGTTTGTGTTTTCCGGATATTATCCACGGTTTTTATTGTTTTAAATGTTTTTTATTGGGGAATATTTAATTTTCTCCTGGGACAGAGTAATTGGTTCCACATGGAGACACCAGCTCTACATATTGGTATTTTCTAGGGAGAATGCTAGAGGAACTGGAGCAAACAAACATTATATTTCTGCTAGTATCAATGATATTTCAGACACTTTCCTAACCAAAAGACTTTGCTTTTCTCCAAAACCATTTTTACTTTGATTTTCTCAGCCTATTGCATACGAATTCCACACCAGTTTGTCTGGATATGACTGGATGAAACGGGAAATATCCGGTTGTGTTTTGGCTAACTCAATCTGAAATATTGTGAAAGCCTCTGTGTTTCTGTTTCCTGGATATAATCGATGGTCTTTAGGGTTTTGAATGTTTTTATCAGGCAACATTTAATTTTGTCCTTGGAAACACTAATTGGTTCATCATGGGAACACCAGCTCTACACATTCGTATTTTCTAGGGAGAAAGCTAGAGGAACTGCGGCAAACAAACATGATATTTCTGTTTCTATAGATGACATTTTATGCACTTGCCTAACGAAAAACTTTGCTTTTCCCCAAAACCATTTGTACTGTGATTTTCTCGGCCCATTGCGTATGAGTTCCACACCACTTTATCCGAATATGACTGGATGAAACCGGAAATATCCGTTTTTTTTTTTTTTTCGCTAACTCAATCCCAGATATTGTTACAGGCACTGTGTTTGTGTTTCCTGGATATTATCAACGGACTTTATTGTTTTTAATGCTTTTTATCAGGGATCATTTTATTATACCTTGGAAACCCTAATTGGCTCCACATGGACACCAGCTCCACACATTCGTATTTTATAGGGCAAAGCTAGAGGAACTGCGGCAAACAAACATGATATTTCTGTTTGTATAGATGACATTTTATGCACTTGCCTAACGAAAAGACTTTGCTTTTCTCCAAAATCATTTTTACTGTGATTTTTTGGTCCATTGCATACGGATTCCACACCAGGTTTTCCAGATATGACTGGATGAAATCAGGAATATCTGCTTGTCTTTTGGCTAACTCAATCCCAGATATGGATACAGCCTCTATGTTTGTGTATTCCTGTTATTATCCATGGACTTTATTGTTTTCAATGTTTTTTATCAGGGAATATTTAATTTTCTGCTTGGAATCACTGATTGGTTCCACATGGAGAAACCAGCTCTACACAATCGTGTTTTCTAGGCAGAAAGCTCCAGGAACTGCGACAAACAGACATGATATTTCTGTTTGTATAGATTATATTTTATGCACTTGCCTAACGAAAGACTTTGCCTTTCTCCAGAACCATTTGTACTGTGATTTTCTCGGTACATTGCATACGAATTCCACACCACTTTGTCCGGATATGACTGGATGAAACCAGAAATATCCAGTTGTTTTTTGGTTAACTGAATCCCAGATATTGCTACAGCCTCTGTGTTTGTGTATTCCTGATATTATCCAAGGACTTTATTGTTTTGAAAGTTTTTTGTCAGGGAACATTTAATTTTCTTGTTGAAAAAATATTTGGCTCCACATGGAGACACCAGCTCTACAATTCGTATTTTCTAAGGAGAAAGCTAGAGGAACTGCGGCAAACACAATGATGTTTCAGTTTATATAGATGACATTTTATGCACTTGCCTAAAGAAAAGACTTTGCTTTTCCCCAAAACCATTTTTACTGTGATTTCTCAGTCCATTGCATACGAATTCCATACCACTTTGTCCGGATATGACTGGATGAAACCGGAAATATCCGGTTGTGTTTTGGCTAACTCAATCCCAGATATTGCTACAACCTCTGTGTTTGCGTTTTCTGGATATTAACGATGGACTTTATTGTTTTGAATGTTTTTATCAGGGAACATTTTATTTTGTACCATTGAAACACTAATTGGTTCATCATGGGGATACCAACTCTACACATTCATATTTTCTAGTGAGAAAGCTAGAGGAACTGCGGCAAACAAACATGATATTTCTGTTTGTATAGATGGCATTTTATGCACTTGCCTAAAGAAAAGACTTTGCTCTTCCCCAAAACCATTTTTACTGTGATTTTCTCAGTCCATTGCATACGAATTCCATACCAGTTCGTCCCGATATGACTGGATGAAACCAGAAATATCCGGTTGTGTTTTGGCTAACTCAATCCCAGATATTGCTACAGCCTCTGTGATTGTGCATTCCTGATATTATCCACGGACTTTGCAGTTTTGAATGTTTTTTATCAGGGAACATTTAATTTGGCTTTTGGAAACAATAATTGGTTCCACGTGGACACACCAGCTCTACACATTCGTTTTCTAGGGAGAAAGCTAGAGGAACTACGACAAACAAACATGATATTTCTGACTGTATAGATGGCATGTTATACATTGCCTAATGAAAAGACTTTGCTTTTCTCTAAAACCATTTCTACTGTGAATATTCTCGGTCCATTGCACACGAATTCCACATTACTTTGTCCGGACATGACTGGATGAAACCAGAAATATCCGCTTGTCTTTTGGCTAACTCAATCAGAAATATTGTAATAGCCTCTGTAGTTGTGTTTTCTGGATATTATCGATGGACTTCATTGTTTTGAGTGTTTTTTTTCTTCTTTTTTTTTAATTTTTGACAGGCAGAGTGGACAGTGAGAGAGAGAGAGAGAGACAGGGAGAAAGGTCTTCCTTTGCCGTTGGTTCACCCTCTAATGGCCGCCGCGGTAGCGCACTACGGCCGGCGCACTGCGCTGTTCCGATGGCAGGAGCCAGGTGCTTATCCTGGTCTCCCATGGGGTGCAGAGCCCCAGCACTTGGGCCATCCTCCACTGCACTCCCTGGCCACAGCAGAGAGCTGGCCTGGAAGAGGGGCAACTGGGACAGGATCGGTGCCCCGACCGGGACTAGAACCCGGTGTGCCGGTGCCGCAAGGCGGAGGATTAGCCTGTTGAGCCACGGCGCCGGCCTTGAGTGTTTTTATAAGGGAACATTTCATTTTGTACCGTTGAAACACTAATTAGTTCATCATGGGAAAACCACCTCTACACATTCGTATTTTCTAGGAAGAAAGCTAGAGGAACTGCGACAAACAAACATTATATTTCTGTTTGTATCCATAACATTTTATGGACTTGCCAAATGAAAAGACTTTGCTTTTCTCCAAAACCATTTTTACTGTGATTTTCTCGGTCCAATGCATACGAATTCCACACCAGTTTGTCCGGATATGACTGGATGAAACCAGAAATTTCCGGGTGTGTTTTGGCTAACTCAATCCCAGATATTACTACAGCCTCTGTGTTTGTGATTTCTAGATATTATCAATGGACTTCATTGTTTTGAATGTTGTTTGTCAGGGAACATTACATTTTGAGCTTGGATACAGTAATTGATTCCACTTGGAGACACCAGCTCTACATGTTCCTATTTTCCAGGGAGAAAGGTATAGGAATTGTGGCAAACAAACATGATATTTCTGTTTGTATCGATGACATTTTATGCACTTGCCTAACAAAAAGACTTTGCTTTTCTCCAAAACCATTTGTAGTGTGATTTTCTCGGTCCATTGCATACGAATTCCAAACCACGTTGTCCGGATATTACTGGATGGAACCGGAAATATACGGTTGTGTTTTGGCTAACTCAATCCCAGATATTGCTACAGCCTCTGTGTTTGTGTTTTCCGGAAATTATTGATGGACTTTATTGTTTTGAATGTTTTTTTCGGGGAACATTTTATTTTGAGCTTGGATACAGTAATTGGTTCCACATGAAGACACCCGCTCTACATATTTGTATTTTCTAGGGAGAAAGCTAGAGTAACTGCGGCAAACAAACATGATATTTCTGTTTGTATAAAAGACATTTTATGCACTTGCCTGACGAAAAGACTTTGCTTTTATCCACAACCATTTGTACTGTGATTTTCTCGGTCCATTGCATATTAATTCCAAACCAGTTTGTCCGGATATGACTGGATGGAACCGGAAATGTCTGTTTTTTTTTTTTTTTGCCTAACTGAATCCCAGATATTGCTACAGCCTTTGTGTTTGTGTATTCCTGATATTATCCACGGATTTTATTGTTTTGAATTTTTTTATCAGGGAACATTTAATTGTGTGCTTGGAAACACTAATTGGTTCCACATGGAGACACCAGCTCTACACATTCGTATTTTCTAGGGAGAAAGCTAGATGAACTGCGGCAAACAAACATGATATTTCTGTTTCTATCGATGACATTTTATGCACTTGCCTAAGGAAATACATTGCTTTCCTCCAAAAACATTTGTACGCTGATTTTCTCGGTCCTTTGCATATGAATTCCCCACCAGTTTGTCCGGATATGACTGGATGAAAACCAAAATATCCAGTTGTGTTTTGGCTAACACAATCCCAGATATTGCTACAGCCTCTGTATTTGTGTTTTCTGGATATTATCGATGGACTTTATCGTTTTAATGTTTGTTATTGGGGAACATTTTTTTGAGCTTGGATACAGTAATTGGTTCCAAAAGGAGACACCAGCTCCACACATTCGTATTTTCTAGGGAGAAAGCTAGAGGAACTGTGATAAACAAACATGATATTTCTGTTTGTATATGTCGGGGCCAGTGGCCCTGGCCTGACATGAGATGCAGCAGGCTAAGGCTGTCCCTTATCTAATCCTGTTTCCAAGACTTTTCGTCCCATATTCCTGCATGCAGGATGTGACTTCTGATGAAGGTTTATGATGTTCTTTGCTCTATCTGCAGAGCTTGTACCCTGATCATTGCTACTTTGTAAACTTGCTCTATTCCTGTGCTATGCATGATTGCACACAATGAATGTTATCTGTATGGGGTCTGGGGTATATATCCTTGGCTTTCTGTGTGCTCGGGGCTGGAGGCTGAAGAGTTTCTTCAGGGAGACTGCCTGCAGTCCCTCTCGCCGGGCCCCCTACTTTGGCCTGGAACGCGATGAGGCAATAAACATGGTGATGAATTGACTGAGTGCTGCGTGTCTCCGTGTGGTTTGTCGGGTGGCCTCCGACAGTATAGATGACATTTTATGCACTTGCCTAATGAAAAGACTTTGCTTTTCTCCAAAACCATTTTTACTGTGATTGTCTCGATCCATTGCATACGAATTCCACAAAACTTTGTCCAGATATGACTGGATGAAACCAGAAATATCCTGTTTTGTTTTTCTAACTCAATCGTAATATTGTGAAAGCCTCTGTGTTTGTATTTTCTGGATTTTATCGATGGACTTTATTGTTTTTAATGTTTTTTATCAGTGAATATTTTATTTTGAGCTTGGATACAGTAATTGGTTCCACACGGAGTCACCAGCTCTGCACATTCGTATTTTCTAGGGACAAAGCTAGAGGAACTGCGGCAAACAAACATGATATTTCTGTCTCTATCTATGACATTTTATGCACTTGCCTAAAGAAATACGTTGCTTTTCTCCAAAAACGTTTGTAAGCTGATTTTATCGGTCCTTTGCATATGAATTCCACACCAGTTTGTCCGGATATGACTGGATGAAAACAAAAAATATCCAGTTGTGTTTTGGCTAACTCAATCCAAGATATTGCTAGAGCCTCTGTGTTTGTTTTTTCTGGATATTATCAACGGACTTTATTGTTTAAATGTTTGATATCGGGGAACATTTTATTTTGAGAATGGATAGAGTAATTGGTTCCACAAGGAGACACCAACTGCTCACGTTCGTATTTTCTAGGGAGAAAGCTAGAGGAACTGCGGCAGACAAACATGATATTTCTGTTTGTATCGATGACATTTTATGCACTTGCCTAACGAAAAGACTTTGCTTTTCTCCAAAACCATTTGTATTGTGATTTTCTCGGTCCATTGCATACGAATTCCACACCACTTTGTCCGGATATGACTGGATGAAACCGGAAATATCCTGTTTTGTTTCACTAACACAATCCGAAATATTGTGAAAGCATCTGTGTTTGTGTTTTCCGGATATTATCCACGGTTTTTATTGTTTTAAATGTTTTTTATTGGGGAATATTTAATTTTCTCCTGGGACAGAGTAATTGGTTCCACATGGAGACACCAGCTCTACATATTGGTATTTTCTAGGGAGAATGCTAGAGGAACTGGAGCAAACAAACATTATATTTCTGCTAGTATCAATGATATTTCAGACACTTTCCTAACCAAAAGACTTTGCTTTTCTCCAAAACCATTTTTACTTTGATTTTCTCAGCCTATTGCATACGAATTCCACACCAGTTTGTCTGGATATGACTGGATGAAACGGGAAATATCCGGTTGTGTTTTGGCTAACTCAATCTGAAATATTGTGAAAGCCTCTGTGTTTCTGTTTCCTGGATATAATCGATGGTCTTTAGGGTTTTGAATGTTTTTATCAGGCAACATTTAATTTTGTCCTTGGAAACACTAATTGGTTCATCATGGGAACACCAGCTCTACACATTCGTATTTTCTAGGGAGAAAGCTAGAGGAACTGCGGCAAACAAACATGATATTTCTGTTTCTATAGATGACATTTTATGCACTTGCCTAACGAAAAACTTTGCTTTTCCACAAAACCATTTTTACTGTGATGTTCTCGGTCCATTGCATATGAATTACACACCACTTTGTCCAGATATGACTGGATGAATCCAGAAATATCTGGTTGTTTTAGCAAACTTAATCAGAAATATTGCTACAGCCTTCTGTGTTTGTGTTTTCTGGATATTTTCGATGGATTTTATTGTTTTGAATGTTTTTATCAGGGAACATTTCATTTTGTACCGTTGAAACACTAATAGGTTCATCATGGGGACAACTGCTCTACACATTCGTATTTTCTAGGGAGAAACTAGAAGGACTGTGGCAAACAAACATTATATTTCTGTTTGTATCAATGACATTATATGCACTTGCCTAACGAAAAGACTTTGCTTTTCTCCCAAACCATTTTTAATGTGATTTTCTCGGTCCATTGCATACGAATTCCGCACCACTTTGTCCGGATATGACTGGATGAAACCGGAAATATCCGGTTTTGTTTTGGCTAACTCAATCCCAGATATTGCTACAGCCTCTGTGTTTGTGTATTCCTGATATTTTCCATTGACTTTATTGTTTTGAATTTTTTAATCAGGGAACATTTAATTTTGTGCTGGGAAACACTAATTGGTTCTACACGGAGACACCAGCTCTACACATTCTTATTTTGTACAGAGAAAGGTAGAGGAATTGCGGCAAACAAACATGATATTTCTGTTTGTATAGATGACATTTTATGCACTTGACTAACGAAAAGACTTTGCTTTTCTGCAAAACCATTTTTACTGGGATTTTCTCTGTCCATTCCATACGAATTGCACACCACTTTGTCCGGATATGACTGGATGAAACCAGAAATATCCGGTTGTGTTTTGGCTAACCCAATCCGAAATATTGTGAAACACTCTGTGTTTGTGTTTTCTGGATATTATCGATGGATTTTACTGTTTTGAATGTTTTTATCAGGGAACATTTAATTTTGTGCTTGGAAACACTAATTGCTTCATCATGGGGACACCAGCTCTACACATTCATATTTTCTATGGAGAAATCTAGAGGAACTGCAGCAATAAATCATGATATTTCTGTTTGTATAGATGACATTTTATGCACTTGCCTAACGAAAAGACTTTGCTTTTCTCCAAAACGATTTTTACAGTGATTTTCTCGGTCCATTGCATCTGAATTCCAAATGACTTTGTCCGTATATGAGTGAATAAAACAAGAAATATCCAGTTGTTCTTTTACTAACTCAATGTGAAATATTGTGAATATTTCTGTGTTTGTGTTTTCTGGATATGATCGATGGACTTTATTGTTTTGAAAGATTTTTTCAAGGAACATTTAATTTTGTACGCTAGTAACACTAATTGGTTCATCATGGGGACACGAGATCTTCACATTCGTATTTTCTAGGGAGAAAGCCAGAGGAACTGCGGTAAACAAACATGGTATTTCTGTTTGTATCGATGACATTTTATGCACTTGCCTAACGAAAAGACTTTGCTTATCTCCAAAACCATTTTTACTGTGATTTTCTCGGTCCATGGCATATGAATTCCACACCAGTTTTACCGGATATGACTGGTTGAAACCAGAAATGTCAGGTTTTTTTTGGCTAACTCAATCCCAGATATTGCTACAGCCTCTGTGTTTGTGTGTTCCTAATATTATCCATGGACTTCATTGTTTTGAATGTTTTTTATAAGGGAACATTTAATTTTCTTCTTGAAAAAATAATTGGCTCCACATGGGGACGCCAGCACTACACATTCGTATTTTCTAGAGAGAAAGCTAGAGGAACTGCAGCAAACAATCATGATATTTCTGTTTGTATAGATGACATTTTATGCTCTTGCCTAATGAAAAGACTTTGCTTTTCCCCAAAACCATTTTTACTGTGATTTTCTCGGTCCATTGCATACGAATTCCACACCAGTTTTTCCAGATATGACTGGATGAAAACGAAAATATGTGGTTGTGTTTTGGCTAACTCAATCCCAGATATTGCTAGAGCCTCTGTGTTTGTGTACTCCTGATATTATTAACGAACTTTATTGATTTGAATGTTTTTTATCAGGGAACATTTAATTGTGTGCTTGGAAACACTAATTGGTTCCACATGGAGACACCAGCTCTACACATTCGTATTTTCTAGGGAGAAAGCTAGAGGCACTGCGGCAAACAAACATGATATTTCCGTTTGTAGCGATGACATTTTATGCACTTGCCTAACGAAAAGACTTTGCTTTTCCCCAAAAGCATTTTTACTGTGATTTTCTCAGTCCATTGCATACGAATTCCACACCAGTTCACCGGATATGACTGGATGAAACCAGAAATATCCGGTTGTGTTTTGGCTAACTCAATCCGAAATATTGTGAAAGCCTCTGTCTTTGTGTTTTCTGAATATTATCAATGGACTTTATTGTTTGATATTTCTATCAGGGAACATTTAATTTTGTACCGTAGAAATACTAATTGGTTCATCATGGGAACACCAGCTCTACACATTCGTATTTTCTAGGGAGAAAGCTAGGGGAACTGCGGCAAACAAACATGATATTTCCGGTTGTAGCAATGGCATTTTATGCACTTCCCTAACGAAAAGACTTTGCTTTTCTCCAAAACCATTTGTACTGTGATTTTTTCAATCCATTGCATACGAATTCCACAGCAGTTTGTCCGTATATGACTGGATGAAACCGAAATAACCGGTTTTGTTTGGCTAACTCTATCAGAAATATTGTGAAAGCCTCTGTGTTTGTGTTTTCCGGATATAATCCACGGTTTTAATTGTTTTGAATCTTTTTTATCGGGGAACATTTAATTTTGTGCTTGGATACAGCAATTGGTTCCACATGGAGACACCAGCTCTACATATTCGTATTTTCTCCATAGAAAGCTGGAGGAACTGTAGCAAACAACATGATATTTCTGTTTGTATAAATGACATTTTATGTACTTGCATCACGAAAAGACTTTGCTTTTCTCCAAAACCATTTGTACTGTGATTGTCTCCGCCATTGCATATGAATTCCACACCAGTTTGTCTGGATATGACTGGATGAAACCGGAAATATCCAGTTGTGTTTTGGCTAACTCAATCCCAGATATTGCTACACCCTCTCTGTGTTTGCTGGATATTATTAACGGTCTTTCTTGTTTTGAATCTTTTTACTTGGGAACATTTAATTTTGTTCTTGGAAACACTGATTGGTTCCACCTGGAGACATAAGCTCTACACATTTGTTTATTCTAGGGAGAAAGCTAGAGTAACTGCGGCAAACAAACATGATATTTCTGTTTGTATCGATGACATTTTATGCACTTGCCTAACGAAAAGACTTTGCTTTTCTCCAAAACCATTTGTACTGTGATTTTCTTGGTCCATTGCATACGAATTCCACTCCAGTTTTTTCGGATATGACCACATGAAACCAAAAATATACGGTTGTTTTTTGGCTATATCAAGCCGAAATATTGTGAAAACCTCTGTGTTTGTGTTTTCTGGATATTATCAATGGACTTTCTTGTTTTGAATGTTTTTATCAGGGAACATTTAATTGTGTACCGAAGAAACGCTAATTGGTTCATCATGGGAAGACCAGCTCTACACATTCAAATTTTCTTCGGAGAAAGCTAGAGGAACTGTGGCAAACAAACATGATATTTCTGTTTGTGTAGATGACATATTATTCAGTTGCCTAACGAAAAGACTTTGCTTTTCTTCAAAACCATTTGTACTGTGATTTTCTCGGTCAAATGCATACGAATTCCACACCACTTTGTCCAGATATGACTGGATGATACCAGAAACATACGGTTTGCTAGAGCTTCTGTGTTTGTGTATTCCTGATATTATCCACTGATTTTATTGTTTTGAATGTTTTTTATCAGGGAACATTTAATTTTGTGCTTGGAATCACTAACTGGTTCCACATAGAGACACCAGCTCTACACATTCCTATTTTTTAAGAAGAAAGCTAGAGGAACTGAGGCAAACAAACACGATATTTCTGTTTGTATAGATGACATTTTATGCACTTGCCTATCAAAACGACTTTGCTTTTCTCTGAACCATTTTATTGTGATTTTCTCGGTGCATTACATACAAATTCCACACCACTTTGTCCAGATATGACTGGATGAATCCAGAAATATCTGGTTGTTTTAGCAAACTTAATCAGAAATATTGCTACAGCCTTCTGTGTTTGTGTTTTCTGGATATTTTCGATGGATTTTATTGTTTTGAATGTTTTTATCAGGGAACATTTCATTTTGTACCGTTGAAACACTAATAGGTTCATCATGGGGACAACTGCTCTACACATTCGAATTTTCTCGGGAGAAAGCTAGAGGAACTACGGCAAACAAACATATTTCTGTTTGTATCGATGACATTTTATGCACTTGCCTAAGGAAAAGACTTTGCTTTTCTCCAAAACCATTTTTACTGTGATATTCTCGGTCCATTGCATAAGAATTCCACTCCACTTTCTCTGGACATCCCTGGATGAAACCAGAAATATCTGGTTCTGTTTTGGCTAACTCAATCCCACATATTGCTACAGACTCTGTGTTTGTTTTCTCCGGATATTTTCAACGGACTTTATTGTTTTGAATGTTTTTTATCGGTGAACATTTAATTTTGATCTTAGATACACTAATTGGTTCATCATGGGAACACCAGCTCTACACATTCGTATTTTCTAGGGAGAAAGCTAGAGGAACTGTGGCAAACAAACATGACATTTCTGTTTGTATAGATGACATTTTATGCACTTGCCTAACGAAAAGACTTTGCTTTTCTCCAAAACCATTTGTACTGTGATTTTCTCCGTCCATTGCATACGAATTGCACACCAGTTTGTCCTGTTATGACTGGATCAAACCGGAAATATCCGGTTTTGTTTTGGCTAACTCAATCCCAGATATTGCTACAGCCTCTGTTTTTGTGTTTTCTGAATAATATCGATGGACTTATTGCTTGAATGTTTTTATCAGGGAACATTTAATTTTTTACCGTAGATACACTGATTGGTTCATCATGGGGACACCAGCTCTACACATTCGTATTTTCTATAGAAAAAGCTAGAAAAACTGTTGCAAACAAACATGATATTTCTGTTTGTATAGATGACATTTTAAAACTTGCCTAACGAAAATACTTTGCTTTTCTCCAAAACCTTTTTTACTGTGATTTTCTTGGTCCATTGCATACGAATTCCACACCAGTTTCTCTGGACATGCCTGGATGAAACCAGAAATATCTGGTTTTGTTCTGGCTAACTCAACCGAAATATTGTGAAAGCCTCTGTGTTTGTGTTTTCCGGATATTTTCAAAGGACTTTATTGTTTTGAATGTGTTTTATCAGGGAACATTGAATTTTGAGTTTAGATACACTAATTGGTTCATCATGGGAACATCAGCTCTACACATTCATATTTTCTAGGGAGAAAGCTAGAGGAACTGCGGCAAACAAACATGATATTTCTTTGTATCGATGACATTTTATGCACTTGCCTAACGAAAAGTCTTTGCTTTTGTCCAAACAATTTTTACTGTTTTTTTCGTGGTCCATTGCACAGGAATTCCAAACCACTTTTTCCGGATATGTCTGGATGAAACCAGAAATATCTGGTTTTATTGCGTCAAGATGGCAGAATAGGCAGGGTGTACACTATTAGTCTGGAGGTGAGACAGTTTAATATAAGTGGAGATACTGCAGGGTCAAGGAAGAGTAGGGGATGAAACAGCAGAGGAAACATTTCCGGAACTAGTGATTCACAGTGTACCTGTGTGGAGAGCGTGGGATCCCTAGTTTGCGACACCAGCGGCAGACTCAACACACCAGCACTCGAATGCGAGGTGATCCAAACCTCAATAGCCCGATACACCAGTGGGCAAGTGGAAAGAGGAGGCTAGAGGGAACGAGGCTTGAAACTCCATGGGGAAATATTCACCAGGCTAACTGGAAGAGAGAGAGGAATAAAATTTAAAAAGTGACCGATACGGACACAAGTTTCTCTCTCTCTGCTCACCTCTCAAAGGCGAGCAAGACATAGCAGGCGCCATTTTGGACATACATCATAAGCAGGGCGACCTCAGGTCTGCACCAGCCCTGAGCCTAGTAGAAAAACCTGACTCTGGAGGGAGGGGTGAAATAACAGGAGATTAGCATCTAACTTGGCAACCAAGTGGGATACTGCAGGAGAATTGGAGCCCACACTGAGGGCAGTAGAGATTCCCTGTGTGGTCCTTGGGAAAGAGCTTCCAATCTCTGGCTCCTGTGGGTATATCATTTGCCTGCTAACTACTTCCAATTACATTCAGCTGTGCAAAATTCCTTCCCTTTTGAATCAAAAAAAGAAAGAAAGAGACATTTACCACACCTTACCTGGGAGTGTCATTTTTGACACACCCTCAACCCTGAGGAACCAAACACAGCTCACAGTCCACACTAATCTCAAGCCTCTAAGGCTCCACTGAAAGCAGGCAGTCCACTTAATATAGAGCCATAGTGTAACAAGAAAAAACACCACAGTGAAGAAACCAAATATGTCCAACATGCAAAACAACAAATGCAAAAACCGAGGTAACAAGAACAAGGAAGACACTATGACGCCCCCAAATGAAAAAGACACCCCAATTCAAGATTACAAAGAAGATGAGATCGAAGAAATGCAATAAGCAGATCTCAAAAAATTGATAAGAACATTAAGAATTTCTCAAAAACAAATTCTTAAACTACAGAAATCCTTAACGGACAAGATAGAAAATCTCTCTCGTGAAAATGAAATATTAAGGAGGAATCCAAATGAAATGAAACAACTTATGGAACAAGAAACTGTGATAGTGATGAGAAATCATAATGAAATGAATAATTCAATAGATCAAATGACAAACATATTAGAGAGCCTTAAGAGCAGAATGGGTGAAGCTGAAGAGAGAATATCAGACTTAGAAGACAGAGAACAGGAAAGGAAACAGGCAAACCAAAGAAAAGAAGAAGAAATCAGAAATCTAAAACATATTCTCCGGAATCTACAGGATACTATTAAAAAACCCAACATTCGGGTTCTAGGAGTTCCTGAAGGCATGGAGAGGGAGAAAGGATTAGAAGGCATTTTCAGTGAGATACTTGCAGAAAATTTCCCAGGTTTGGAGAAGGACAGAGGCATCTTAGTACAGGAAGCTTATAGAACCCCTAATAAACATGACCAAAAGAGATCCTCACCACGACATGTTGTAATCAAACTCACCACAGTGAAACATAAAGAAAAGATCCTAAAATGTGCAAGAGAGAAACGTCAGATCACTCTTAGAGGATCTCCAATTAGACTCACAGCAGACTTCTCATCAGAAACCCTACAAGCTAGAAGGGAATGGCGAGACATAGCCCAGGTACTAAGAACGAAAAACTGCCAGCCCAGAATACTATATCCTGCAAAGCTCTCATTTGTGAATGAAGGTGAAATTAAGACTTTTCATAGCAAACAGAAACTGAAAGAATTTGGTGCCACTCATCATGCCCTGCAAAAGATGCTTAAAGATGTGTTACACACAGAAACACAGAAACACGGTCACCAATATGAAAGAAGGTAAAGGAAGGAAACCTCACAGCAAAAGATCACAGGAAGCTCAATTTCTCTTTGACATAGAATTAAACTCTGATGCTCGGTTAAAGCAATGTGTTAAAGTAATCTATTATGTGCTCTTGATGTCTGTTCAATTCTAATTGTTCAAAAACAGCTGAATTTTTATTAAGAGCTATGGGTTATTTAAATATGTGCTTATTTTCAAAGATTTGAATAGTCACCTTGTAACAATGATCAAATGTAGTCTATATTATGTCATGATTTTAAGGAATCTTATTTCAACCAGATATTTTGGATTTTGAGCCTTCTTGGCATTCTTGACAGGCATTCAAAAAATCAAAGTTTCAAACAATCTGGTCTCTAAAATTTCCAGTAAATCCTGGACTTTGGTTTTTCCAGTTTGGGCCCAACTGAAAAAATTGAAGGACCTATGTCTCTCATCTTATAGAGATACCAACTAATCAGTCTATTTGGGTTATATTAGAAGGACTGTCAAGATGTGATGTGGTACCAGACTTTAAGTTTCTATAATGGAAAATTCTATTAATACAAATGTTTGAGAATTAAAACGTCTAATGATCTTGTGTTACTAGACATGATAGTTATCTTAATGAGAAAGCCCCAGAGGCCTAAAGGGTTAAATACTTGTAAAATCCTACAGGTGCTTTCAAAAATACTGTGAAGTAAGCAAGTGCCTCTTGTTGGTTGATGAGTTTATAATTTTAAACATGGTGACATAAAGTCTTTTGTTATCCACAGTTATATATGATTTGCTGCTCATAAAACTAAAGCATTGTTGGTTCTGTGTTTAGCTGCCCTCCTATAGGTTCCTATGGACTTTTTCCAGCCACTTCTATTGTATTCAATACCTTGGAATGGCTCTGTAAACAGATGAAGCCAATAATGTATTAACAGTACCAACTGAGAGAAAGTATGGTAAACTGAGGTTACTAAAAACAAAAAGCAATTCAAATCAACTGGCAATCTACAAAAAGAGTTAAAGATTTTAAAAGCTATTATTAAAATTGCTATATTGGTCTATTATGCTATGTTATATGTGTGTACATATTTTATGTCCACATGGGGAAATTTTATTAAGAGTTTTATTTTAAATGGCTTATAGATAAGATTGTCCATAAGTTTATGCTGCTAAAATCAATCAAAGATACATTTTAATTGGTGTGACCTGAATCTGTGTATCATATGTTTTAAGCGTGTTGGTAAAAGAAACTAAAAACATTTTATATGGTTGTGCTTAAGTTTACAGGCTAAACAAACTACACCATGTTAGATATTTAAGAGGTTTTTTCAAATACATGATTCTTAAAATTTGAGAAGGCATTTGACCTTCTGGTAAATGTTTTCTTAAGTTGTTATCTTGAAGGACCCTTATGGGGGAGAGGGACAAGAAACTAGGCCTGGGCAGATATCAGGGGCTTCTTAAGAGGTTAGATGTTCCCCAGGGTCCAGCGGGCATGTTCTCTGGGAAGGAAAAGTCTATCCCCTTTAGAGAACCTCTAGGCATGCCCAGAGCAGAGCTGCCACTCCCCTTCGGAGAGTCTCAGTACTCTCCTCAGCATTCTCCTCAGCTGGTTCCCTCAGCACTCTCCTCAGCATTCTCTTCAGCTGGTTCCCTCAGCACTCTCCTCAGCATTCTCCTCAGCTGGTTTCCTCAGCACTCTCCTCAGCACTCTCCGGTATGCTAATTGTCCCTCCGAACCGGCCAATCCCATATGCTAATTTGTTGACTATATAACCTGTGTGAAACTGCCGCTCAGGGCTCCTCACCGCCTTAGGTGGGGGCCCGTTTGCGCAAACGTACAATAAATACCTCATGCTTTTTGCATCAACTGGTCTGGAGTCTGGATTTTTGGGCGTCCTCTCGAGCAAGTGGGCATCTCTACAACTGAGAGGTCCAACATTTTGGCGCCCAACGTGGGGCTCGAGGTCGCCCTCAGACCCATTCTCTGCAGGACCAGTTGGAGGTATAATTAAGTGTTTTCTGTTTGTTGTTCTTCGTCTTGAGTATTCTGACTGGCCAGTACCTGACTCTGTGAGACCAGTGGGGGAGGCAGGTGTGCCCAGTAACCCCTGGTCCGTTCCCCGGAGGACGCTCCGGTCTGTGAGACCAGTGGGGGAGGCAGGCGTGCCCAGCAACCCCTGGTCCGGTCTGTGAGACCAGTAGGGGAAACCCTCGGTCCGTTCCCCCGGAAGACGCTCCCGGGGTGGTCTGGAGGTGGGTCGGAGACCAAGTCTCCCTCCTTCCTGGGGAGGGCTGGTCAGGCAGCCGCTCCCAAAATTAGCGCAATAGCGTTCGATTTGTCCTATCTGGTGCTATGTGGCTTGTCTTGTTTGTTTTATGTGTCTGTGCATTGGCTGTTCTTTTTGTTTGGGCTGAAATCCTTGCACACATGGGTCAACAAATAACCACCCCTTTAAGTCTCACTCTAGATCACTGGAAGGACGTTCAAGAATGCGCGCGCCACCTCTCATTGGAGATTAAAAGGAAACAATGGGCAAAATTCTGTTCCTCAGAGTGGCCGGCCTTCGAGGTCGGCTGGCCAAGGAACGGCACTTTTAACCTCGATATTATTTTACAGATTAAGGTGCGGGTCTTTCAGCCAGGATCCAATGGACACCCTGACCAGGTGCCCTACATTACTATGTGGGAGGATCTTTCACGTAATCCCCCTCCCTGGGTAGAACCCTTCTCCTTCCCGACGGAGCCCATACGGACCCCGTTACCCCCTCCTCCTATCCCGGTTGTGCCAACCACCTCCCTATACCCTCTGAAGGAGATTCGAGATTCAAAACCTGACAAGCCACCGGTTCTTCCGGGTGATCAGGACTTTCTGCTCTTTGACTCTCCCCCACCCTATCTTCCCGGCCAGCCTGCTCCCCCACAGGAACTCCCACAACAACCAAAGCGGGATGTGCAACCTTCTGCACCATCCCCTGATTCCACGAGGGCAGGGGAAGAAGTCTCAGCGCCTTCCCCGCCCTCCAGCCGCCTGCGCCTCCGTCGGGGGCAGGCAGGGGGCTCGGGAAGCGTCTGGACTTTGCAGGCTTTTCCTCCTCGCTCGGTGGCTGGCCAGATGCAGTACTGGCCATTTTCTGCTTCCGATCTTTACAATTGGAAAACCCATAACCCCTCTTTCTCTCAGGACCCCCAGGCTCTGACTGGGCTGATTGAGTCAATAAAATTGAGACCAGTAGGGGAAATTTTATTGACTCAATCAGCCCACCTGGGATGATTGTCAGCAGCTTCTGCAGACCCTCCTCACTACTGAGGAAAAGCAGCGTGTCTACCTTGAGGCACGGAAAAACGTCCCTGGAGCAGATGGCTGACCGACCCTACTGCTAAACGAAATCGAGGAGGCGTTTCCCTCAACCCGTCCTGATTGGGACTACACCACCGTTGCTGGTAGGGAGCGACTTTGTCTTTACCACCAGATTCTCCTTGCGGGTCTCAGAGGGGCTGGAAAGCGCCCCACCAATTTGGCCAAGGTACGTGCAATAGTGCAGGGGGCTGAGGAAACGCCGGCAGGCTTCCTAGAAAGATTAATGGAAGCCTACCGTACTATACAAGATTTAATGAAGGAGGCAGAAAAGATTTACAACAAAAGGGAGATCCGAGAGGAGAAGGAGGAAAGAATCTGCAAGGAGCAGGAGGAAAGGGAAGACAAAAGAGACAAAAGATGTAATCAAGAGCTTAGTAGAATTTTGGCCACCGTAGTGCAGGATACAGAAAGGAGTAGACCAGGACAGAATAGGGACTTGGGAGACAAACGAAAGCCTCGGGTGGAAAGAGATCAATGTGCCTATTGTAAAGAAAGAGGACACTGGGTCAAAGACTGCCCGAAGAAAACACAGGGACCAAAGAGGAGACCAGTTCCAATCCTGTCCCTGGAAGAAGACGACTAGGTGAGTCAGGGCCAGGAGCCCCCCCCCTGAGCCCAGGATAACCCTTGAAGTGGGGGGCAGACCGGTAACCTTCCTGATTGACACGGGTGCCCAGCACTCGGTACTGACTTCAGAAAAAGGGCCTTTAAGCTCCAAGATTTTCCTCAGGCCTGGGCAGAGACTGCGGGAATAGGGCTGGCCGTCAACCGGCCTCCCTTGATCTGAAGCCCACGGCCATTCCCGTGTCAGTTCGTCAATATCCGATGGGCAAGGAAGCTAAGGAAGGTATCCGGCCACATATCCAGAGATTGTTACACCTAGGCATTTTAAAACCTTGTCGTTCACCTTGGAACACCCCCCTACTACCAGTAAAGAAGCCTGGTACGGGTGACTACCGCCCGGTACAGGACTTGCGGGAGGTTAACAGGAGAACGGAGGATATGCATCCCACAGTGCCCAACCCCTACAATCTGCTAAGTACCTTGCCTCCGACCCACGTATGGTACACTGTGTTAGATCTAAAAGGTGCATTCTTTTGTTTAAGACTGAGCCCTCAGAGCCAATCCATCTTTGCTTTTGAGTGGAAAGACCCAGAGACCGGGTTTTCAGGACAACTCACCTGGACAAGGTTGCCTCAAGGATTTAAAAACTCGCCTACCCTGTTTGATGAAGCTCTGCACCTAGATTTGGCCGACTTCCGAGTCAACCATCCGGACCTGGTCCTCCTGCAATATGTGGACGACCTCCTCCTTGCCGCTGAAACTGAGCAGAGCTGCCACTCTCCTCAGCATTCTCCTCAGCAATTCATTGCCCCGGGCACCAACGAGGAGACGACCCCGTAGCAAGGGGAAACAGGATGGCAGACGAGGCCGCTAGGGCGGCAGCCCTGAGCCAACAGGTGCTCCCGTTAAAGACAATTGAGCCCACCCAAGTATCGAGGGAACCACCTTTCCTCTATTCGGACCAAGACTTAGATACGATTCAGCGGCTCGGTGCAGAGTATGATGAACAAATAAGGGTTTGGAGGCTCGGAGAGAAAATAGTCTTGCCACACCAATTGGCTAAAGAAATAATTACCAGCCTCCATCAATGGACTCATTTGGGACACAAAAAGCTAAAAGCAGCCTTACAGGAAGATAGGCAGTCTTACTACATCCCCGGACTTGACTCTTTAGCCCAGCAGGTGACTGAATCCTGTGTTCCGTGTGCCAAGGTAAATGCCAGACACCTCAAGCTCCCGGAGGGAGCTAGGGTAAGAGGAGACCGACCAGGAATCAACTGGGAGGTCGATTTCACTGAGATAAGGCCGGGCAGTTATGGGAATAAGTATCTTCTAGTTTTTGTAGACACCTTCTCCGGATGGACTGAGGCATTCCCCACAAAACGGGAAACCACCCAGGTGGTCGTCAAGAAGATCATAGAGGAGATCTTCCCCCGGTTCGGCTTGCCTAAGGTAATCGGGTCCGACAATGGCCCAGCGTTTGTCTCCCAGGTAAGTCAGTTGGTGGCCAAAGCATTAGGCATAAATTGGAAATTGCACTGTGCCTATAGACCCCAAAGTTCAGGACAGGTAGAAAGAATGAACAGAATAATTAAAGAGACTTTGACCAAATTAGCGTTGGAGACTGGTGTTAAAGACTGGGTCCAACTCCTCCCTATGGTGTTGTTCCGGGTCCGAAACACGCCCTCTCATTGCGGGCTGACACCATACGAAATCCTTTATGGAGGGCCCCCACCAGTAGCAGGCTTCCTTGACCTTGCCAGTGACTCCGTTGCCAATGCCCCTAAATTACAGGCCCGGTTGAGAGCGCTCCAGATCATCCAGAACCAGGTCTGGAAACCTCTTGCAGCAGCCTACCAACCCAAGATGACAACCATTCCACATCCTTTCCAAATCGGTGATGCTGTGTATGTCCGAAGGCACCAATCTAAGACTCTAGAGCCCCGGTGGAAAGGCCTCTTCACTGTGCTGTTGACAACTCCCACCGCTCTCAAGGTCGACGGAATCGCTGCTTGGGTCCACGCCTCACACGTGAAGCGAGCACCACCTCCCCAGGGCCCCGAGGATCCGGATAGACCAGCCAAATGGAAGCTCCAGCGCACTCAGAACCCACTCAAGCTAAGACTTTCAAAAACTGTTTAATATTTATGATGTTCCTGGCCTTTCCCCATTGTTTTTCCAAACCCCATGCTCCGCAATTGTTAACGTGAAACCTAACCCAGTCCAGCAAGAACAGAGTTTCCTCCCTCCAGTGAGGTAGGTTCTCCCCAGGCCGGTCCAATAGATTTTAGGATTAAAATCTTTGCAAAAAGTAAAGGAGGGAATGAAGGACCCTTATGGGGGAGAGGGACAAGAAACTAGGCCTGGGCAGATATCAGGGGCTTCTTAAGAGGTTAGATGTTCCCCAGGGTCCAGCGGGCATGTTCTCTGGGAAGGAAAAGTCTATCCCCTTTAGAGAACCTCTAGGCATGCCCAGAGCAGAGCTGCCACTCCCCTTCAGAGAGTCTCAGTACTCTCCTCAGCATTCTCCTCAGCTGGTTCCCTCAGCACTCTCCTCAGCATTCTCTTCAGCTGGTTCCCTCAGCACTCTCCTCAGCATTCTCCTCAGCTGGTTTCCTCAGCACTCTCCTCAGCACTCTCCGGTATGCTAATTGTCCCTCCGAACCAGCCAATCCCATATGCTAATTTGTTGACTATATAACCTGTGTGAAACTGCCGCTCAGGGCTCCTCACCGCCTTAGGTGGGGGCCCGTTTGCGCAAACGTACAATAAATACCTCATGCTTTTTGCATCAACTGCTCTGGAGTCTGGATTTTTGGGCGTCCTCTCGAGCAAGTGGGCATCTATACAACTGAGAGGTCCAACAATCTAATGGTTGAAACTGTTTGCTTAATATTCATGTGATATTGCTATTGTCAGCAAGCGATCTAGGACTTGCTCCCTCATTTCTCTATTCTAAGCCCAACTTGTTCTTTCACTTCTCTATTCTCTTCAAGGTAGGAAACTAATTCTATTATAAAGGAATCTGTAGGATGCACAATTTAATCTTTAGAACTTATAAAAGAGATGGCTAACATTTTTCTGTAATAGCATAGACAAAATAAGAACTTAAATAATAATCTCATAGCTAGATTTATTTCGCCATCAGTGAAGTAAACAGTAAGTAGAAAAAACCTCCCTTTCAGACCAAAGGGAAAGAAAGTTTTAAAGTGAGAATATAATTTTCCTCATGGGCATTGTCTACCTTAGAAAAACTACTACAGAACATGCCTGTGACTATAGGCTTGTAGTTCAGGCCGCAGAAGATTAGAGATGGGATTGGGCACTCCCTTGACTTGCATCCTCTGGTCTGCTTTAACACAAACCAGGAGGAAAGGAAAGCTCGGCACAAGAAGCAATGGGTAGCAGGCCTATTAATGGCTGATCTGTACAGTGATCTGCCCTCAAGGAGACACAACAGGCCAGTGCACTGCAGTGGCTTTCAATGTGGTAAGCCTGGGCTTCAGCAGAAATCAGCTTGTGAAGAGCCCTGGGAGCTCTGCCAAGTGTCGGATCACTGGAAATGGACCTGCCCTGGAGTCGAAGGATGCCCAGGTCAGAGCCACAGATCTTATTGGCTCTAAGCTGAAAAGCCCTTCACTCAGCCCAACTTCCAAAGTGACCACTGCAGCTGAGGGGATGGTCAAGTAGGGTCAGCAACATTGCAGGCAGAACTGTAAATTTCTTCTTAGAGATGCCCCCTGCCTTGACCTGGCCAGCGCTCCTCCCAGGCCAGCCAAGTCATGAAAGTCAACAGAGTGCCTTCTCCTAGGAGGTTCACACCTCCCTTAGGATATACCCCATGTGAAGAGATAGATAGGTCTGGGCCTCTGAATTTACAAGGCCTAAAGCCCACCAGATTATTATCAAGCCCCTTCTATCAGGTTCTATTTGCCTCTCAATCAGAAAAATTACTTGTAGCTTAGACAGCACCTTTCTTAGCTCCTCTAATAATGACTCTGTCCTTTGTTCTAGGCCCTGTCTAGTGCACTTGGGCCTCATTCCTTTGTAATCAGAACCTCTACTCTACCACCAATGGCTCTACTCCCAACCTGTGTGTACTGATGGTCCTCTTCCCCACTTAATGCTGTATAATTGTTCAAACCTGGTAAATGCCACTCTTAGAATCATTGGTTACTATCCTCACTCTGTCTTTTATGACCTTGTCTAAATATGATCAGAGTCGGCAAACTTGGAAGGCTCCATAGCCTTGGCAACTCATGATGACAGCCTAGGATGGTTACTGGCGCCATAAACTAGAGTGTCAATTTGGTGGGTCAACAACAGGAGCCACTGTGCACTTGCTCCTCATGTGGGATCTCTGTCCTTAATGTGCTGTACATTGTGATTTAATGCTATAACTAGTACTCAAACAGTATGTTTCACTTTGTGTTTCTATGTGGGTGCAAACTGTTGAAATCTTTATACTAAATTGATCTGTATATAAAGAGAATTGAAAATGAATCTTGACGCAAATGGAAGGGGAGAGGGAGCGGGAGAGGGGAGGGTTGCAGGTGGGAGGAAAGTTATGGGAGGGGGAAGCCATTGTAATCCATAAGGTGTACACTGGAAATTTATATTCACTAAATAAAAGTTAAAAAAATAAAATTTGGAATAAGGAACCAGTTAAGAAAAACTAAGGAACATCTGTATTATAGACCATGGGTCCCAAAATAATGGGGAAGTGATTTAGGTAATGATATGCTTGTCTTGTGGGGGGGGGCACCATTCATGAGGAAGACACAATATAGCAATCAATTAATCTATAATCTATAAATTTAATGTAGTTCTTTTATTTATTTATTTATTTTGACTGGCAGAGTGGATAGTGAGAGAAATAGAGACAGAGAGAAAGGTCTTCCTTTGCCATTGATGCAAATGGAAGGGGAGAGGGAGTGAGAGAGGTGAGGGTTGCGGGTGGAAGGGAAGTTATGGGAGGGGGAAGCCACAGTAAAACATAAGCTGTACACTGGAAATTTATATTCATTAAATAAAAGTTAAAAAAAAGAAAGAAATATCCGGTTTTGTTTTGGCTAACTCAATCCGAAATATTGTGAAAGCATCTGTATTTGTGTTTTCTGAATATTGTCGATGGACTTTATTGTTTTGAATGTTTTTATAAGGGAACATTTCATTTTGTACCATAGAAACACTAATTGGTTCATCATGGGGAAACCAGCTCTACACATTGGTATTTTCCAGGGAGAACGCTAGAGGAACTGCGGCAAAGAAACATGATATTTCTGTTTGTATCGATGACATTTTATGCACTTGCCTATCAAAACGACTTTGCTTTTCTCCGATCCATTTTTACTGTGATTTTCTTGGTTCAATGCATACGAATTCCACAGCAGTTTGCCTGGATATGACTGGGTGAAACCAGAAATATCCGGTTTTTTGTTGGCTAACACAATCCCAGATATTGCTACAGCCTCTGTGTTGGTGCATTCCTGATATTATCCACGGACTTTACAGTTTCGAATGTTTTTTATCAGGGAACATTTAATTTTGCTCTTGGAAACACTAATTGGTTCCACATGGGCACATTAGCTCTGCAGATTCGTATTTTCTAGGGAGAAAGCTAGAGGAACTATGACAAACAAACATGATATTTCTGTTTGTATAGATGACATTTTATGCACTTGCCTAAGGAAAAGCCTTTGCTTTTCTCCAAAACCATTTTTACTGTGATTTTCCGGTGCATTGCAAAAGAATTCCACACCAGTTTGTCCGGATATGACTGGATTAAACCGAAAATATCCGGTTGTGTTTTGACTATCTCAAACCCAGATATTGTTACAGCATCTGTGATTGTTTTTTACGGATATTATTAACAGACTTTATTGTTTTGAATATTTTTTATCGGGGAACATTTAATTTTGAGCTTAGATACACTAATTGGTTCCACATGGAGACACCAGCTTTACATATTTGTATTTTCTAGGGGGAAAGTTAGAGGAACTGAGACAAACAAACATGAAATTTCTGTTTGCATAGATGTCATTTTATGCACTTGCCTAAAGAAAAGACTTTGCTTTTCCCAAAAAACATTTTTACTGTGATTTTCTCATTCCATTGCATAGGAATTCCATAGCAGTTTGTCTGGATATGACTGGATCAAACCGGAAATATCCGGTTGTGTTATGGTTAACTCAATCTGAAATATTGTTAAAGCCTCTGTACTTGTGTTTTCAGGATATTGTCGATGGACTTTATTGTTTTGAATATTTTTATCAGGAAACATTTCATTTTGTACCGTTGAAACACTAATTGGTTCCACATGGGGACACCAGCTCCACACATTCGTATTATCTAGGGAGAAAGCTAGAGGAACTGCGGCAAAGAAACATGATATTTCTGTTTGTATCGATCACATTTTATGCACTTGCCCAACGAAAAGACTTTGCTTTTCTCCGAACCATTTTTACTGTGATTTTCTCGGTCCAATGCATAAGAATTCCACACTAGTTTGTCTGAATATGAATGGATGAAACCGGAATTATCCGTTTTTTTTTTTTTTTTGCTAACTCAATCCCAGATATTACTACAGCCTCTGTGTTTGTGTATTCCTGATATTATCCACGGACTTTATAGTTTAGAATGTTTTTTATCACGGAACATTTAATTTTGTGCTTGGAATCACTGATTGGTTCCACATGGAGACACCAGCTCTACACAATCGTATTTTCTAGGGAGAAAGCTAGAGGAACTGTGATAAACAAACATTATATTTCTGTTTGTATAGATGACATTTAATGCACTTGCCTAACGAAAAGACTTTGCTTTTCTCCAAAACCATTTTTACTGTGATTTTCTCGGTTGATTGCATACGAATTCCACACCAGTTTGTCCGGATATGACTGGATGAAACCAGAAACTTCCGGTTGAATTTCTGCTAACTCAATCCGAAATATTGTGAAAGCTTCTGTGATTGTGTTTTCTGGATATTCTCTAAGGACTTTATTGTTTTGAGTGCTTTTATCAGGGAACAATTAATTTTGTACCGTAGAAACACTAATTGGTATATCGTGGGGACACCAGCTCTACATATTCGTATTTTCTAGGGAGAAAGCTAGAGGAACTGTGGCAAACAAACATGATATTTCTGTTTTTATCGATGACATTTTATTCAGTTGCCTAATGAAAAGACTTTGCTTTTCTCCAAAACCATTTGTACTGTGATTTTCTTGGTCGATTGCATACGAATTCCACACCAGTTGTCCGAATATGACTGGATGGACCAGGAAATATCTTGTTTTGTTTTGTCTAACCCAATACCAGATATTGCTACAGACTCTGCGTTTGTATTTTCTGGATATTATCCACAGACTTTATTGTGTTGAGTGTTTTTTATCGGGGAACATTTTATTTTGAGCTTGGATCCAGTAATTGGTTCTACATGGAGACACCAGCTCTACACATTCATATTTTCTAGGGGAAAAGCTAGAGGAACTGCAGCAAACAAACATGATATTTCTGTTTGTATCGATGACAGTTTATGCACTTGACTAACGAAATGACTTTGGTTTTCTCCAGAACCATTTGTACTGTGATTTTCTCGGTCCATGGCATACGAATTCCAGAGCAGTTTGTCCGGGTATGACTGGATGAAACCAGAAATATCCGGTTGTGTTTTGACTAACTCAATCTGAAATATTGTGAAAGCCTCTGTGTTTGTGTTTTCTGGATATTATATATGGACTTTATTGTTTTGAATGTTTTTTATCAGGGAACATTTAATTTTGTGCTAGGAATCACTAATTGGTTCCACATGCAGATACCAGCTCTACACATTCGTATTTTCTAGGGAGAAAGCTAGAGGAACTGCGGCAAACAAACATGATATTTCTGTTTGTATCGATGACATTTTATGCTCTTGCCTAAGGAAAAGACTTTGCTTTTCTCCAAAACCATTTGTACCGTGATTTCTCGGTCCATTGCATATGAATTCCACACCACTTTTTCAGGATGTGACTGGATGAAAAAAAAATATCCGGTTTTCTTTTGGCTAACACAATCCCAGACATTGCTACAGCCTCTGTGTTTGTGTTTTCTGGATATTCTTAACGGACATTATTTTTTTGAATGTTTTTTATTGGGGAACATTTTATTTTGAGCTTAGTTACAGTAATTGGTTCCACATGGAGACACCAGCTGTACATATGCGTATTTCCTAGGGAGAAAGCTAGAGGAACTGCGGCAAACAAACATGATATTTCTGTTTGTATCGATGACATTTTATGCTCTTGCCTAAGGAAAAGACTTTGCTTTTCTCCAATAGCATTATTACTGTGATTATCTCGGTCCATTGCATACGAATTCCACAACACTTTGTCAGGATATGACTGGATGAAACCAGAAATATCCGGTTTTCTTTTGGCTAAATGAATCCGAAATATTGTGAAAGACTCTTGAGTTTGTGTTTTCTGGATATTATCGATGGACTTTATTGTTTTGAATGTTTTTTATCGGGGAACATTTAATTTTGTGCTTGGAAACGCAAATTAGTTCCACATGGAGACAAAGCTCTACACATTCGTATTTTCTTGGGAGAAAGCTATAGGAACTGCGGGAAACAAAGATGATATTTCTGTTTGTATAGATGACATTTTATGCACTTGCCTAACAGAAAGACTTTGCATTTCTCCAAAACCATTTGTACTGTGATTTTCACGGTCCATTACATACGAATTCCATACCACTTTGTCCGGATATGACTGGATGAAACCAGAAATATCCGGTTGTGTTTAGGCTAACTCAATTCGAAATATTGTGAAAGGCACTCTGTTTGTGTTTTCTGGATATTCTCAACGAACTTTATTGTTTTGAATGTTTTTTATTGAGGAACATTTTATTTTGTAAAGTTGAAACTCAAATTCGTTCATCATGGGGACACCAGGTCCACACATTCATATTTTCTAGGGCGAAAGCTAGAGGAACTGAGGCAAACAAACATGATATTTCTGTTTGTATAGATGACATTTTATGCACTTGCCTAACAAAAAGACTTTACTTTTCTACAAAACCATTTTTACTGTGATTTTCTCTGTCCATTGCATACGAATTCCACACCAGTTTTTCCAGACATGACTGGATGAAACCGGAAATATCCGGTTTTGTTTGGCTAACTCAATCTGAAATATTGTGAAAGCCTCTTTCTTTGTATTTTCCGGATATTATCCACTGTTTTTATTGTTTTGAATGCTTTTTATCAGGGAATATTTAATTTTGTGCTTGGATACAGTAATTGGTTCCACATCGAGACACCAGTTCTAAATATTCGTATTTTCTAGTGAGAAAGCTAGAGGAACTGCGGCAAACAAACATGATATTTCTGTTTATATCGATGACATTTCATGCACTTTCCTAACGAAAAGACTTTGCTTTTCTGCAAAACCATTTGTACTGTGATTTTCTCGGTCCATTGCATACAAATTCCACAGCAGTTTGTCCGCAAATCACTGGATGGAACCGGAAATATCTGGTTTTGTTTTGGCTAACTCAATCCGAAATATTGCTACAGCCTCTGTGTTTGTGTTCTCTGGATATTATAGATGGACTTTAGTGTTTTGAATGTTTTTATCAGGGAACATTTCATTTTGTACCATTGGAACACTAATTGGTTCATCATGGGTACAACTGCTCTAAAATTCCTAATTTCTAGGAATAGAGCTAAAGGAACTGCGGCAAGCAAACATGATATTTCTGTTTATATATTGACATTTTATGCACTTGCCTAACTAAAAGACTTTGCTTTTCTCCTAAACCATTTTTACTGTGATTTTCTCGGTCCATTGCATACAAATTGCACACCAGTTCACCAAATAAGACTGGGTGAAACCAGAAATAACCGGTTTTGTTTGGCTAACTCAATCCGAAATATTGTGAAAGCCTCTGTGTTTGTATTTTCCGGATATTATCCACGGTTTTTATTGTTTTGAATGTTTTTTATCGGGGAACATTTAATTTTGTGCCTGGACACATTAATTGGTTCCACCTGGAGACCTCAGCTGAACATATTCGTATTTTCTAGGGAGAAAGCTAGAGGAACTGTGGCAAAAAAAACATGATATTTCTGTTTGTAGCGATGACATTGAATGCAGTTGCCTAACGAAAAGACGTTGCTTTTCTCCAAACCATTTTTACGGTGATTTTCTCGGTCTATTGCATACAAATTCCACACCATTTTGTCCGGATATAACTCGATGAAAACAAAAATATCCCGTTGTGCTTTGGCTAACTCAATCCCAGATATTGATACAGGCTATGTGTTTGTGTTTTCTGGATATTATCGATGGTCTTTATTGTTTTAATGTTTGTTATCATGGAGCATTTTATTTTGAGCTTGGATACAGTAATTGGTTCCACAAGGAGACTCCAGCTCCACATATTAGTATTTTAAGGTAGAAAGCTAGAGGAACTGCGGCAAACAAACATGATATTTCTGTTTGTATAGATGACATTTTATGCACTTGCCTAATGAAAAGACTTTTCTCTTCCCCAAAAAATTTTTTACTGTTATTTTCTCTGTCCTTTGCATACGAATTCCACACCGCTTTGTCCGGATATGACTGGATGAAATCAGAAATATCCGGGTGTCTTTTGGCTAACTCAATCTGAAATATTGTGAAAGCCTCTGTGTTTGTGTTTTCTGGATATGATCGATGGACTTTATTGTTTTCAATGTTTTTTATTGGCGAACATTTTATTTTGAATTTGGATACAGTAATTCGTTCCACCTGGAGACCTCAGGTCTACATATTCATATTTTCTAGGGAGAAAGCTAGAGGAACTGCGGCAAACAAACATGATATTTCTGTTTGTATAGATGACATTTTATGCACTTGCCTAATGAAAAGACTTTGCTTTTCTCCAGAACTATTTGTACTGTGATTTTCTCGGTCCATTCCATACGAATTCCACACCAGTTTGTCCGTACATGATTTGATGAAAACAAAAATATCTGGTTCTCTTTTGGCTAACTCAATCTGAAATATTGTGAAAGCCTCTGTGTTTGTGTTTTCTGGATATTATCGATGGACTTTATTTTTTTCAATGTTTTTATCAGGGAACATTTAGATTTGTACCATTGAAATGCTAATCAGTTCATCATGGGAATACCAGCTCTACATAATCGTATTTTCTAGGTAGAAATCTAGAGCAACTGCAGCAAACAAACATGATATTTCTGTTTATATAGGTGATATTTTATGCACTTGCCTAACGAAAGGACTTTGCTTTTCTCCAAAACCATTTTTACTGTGATTTTCTCGGTCCATTGCATACGGATTCCATGCCAGTTTGTCTGGCAATGACAGGATTAAACCAGAAATATCCGGTTTTGTTTTGGCTAACCCAATCCAAAATATTGTGAAATCTCTGTGTTTGTGTTCTGCATATTATCGATGGACTTTTTTGTTTTGAATAATTTTATCAGGGAACATTTTATTTTGTGCTTGGATACAGTAATTGTTTCCACAAGGAGACACCAGCTCCTCACATTCGTATTTTCGAGGGAGAAAGCTAGAGGAACTGTGGCAAACAAACATGATATTTCTGTTTGTATAGATGACATTTTATGCACTTGCCTAATGAGAAGACTTTGCTTTTCTCCAAAAGCATTTTTACTGTGAATTTCTCGGTCCATTGCATACGAATTCCACAGCAGTTTGTCCGCAAATCACTGGATGGACCAGAAATATCCGGTTGTGTTTTGGCTAACTCAATCCGAAATATTGCTATAGCCTCTGTGTTTGTGTTCTCTGGATATTATAGATGGACTTTAGTGTTTTGAGTGTTTTTATCAGGGAACATTTCATTTTGTACCATTGAAACACTAATTGGTTCATCATGGGTACAACTGCTCTAAAATTCCTAATTTCTAGGAATAGAGCTAAAGGAACTGCACAAGCAAACATGATATTTCTGTTTATATATTGACATTTTATGCACTTGCCTAACTAACAGATTTTGCTTTTCTCCAAAACCATTTTTACTATGATTTTCTCGGTCCATTCCATACGAATTCCACACCAGTTTGTCCGGATATAACTGGATGAAAACAAAAATATCCAGTTGTGCTTGGGCTAACTCAATCCAAGATATTGATACAGGCTATGTGTTTTTGTTTGCTGGATATTATCGACGGTCTTTATTGTTTTAATGTTTGTTATCATGGCGCATTTTATTTTGAGCTTGGATACAGTAATTGGTTCCACAAGGAGACTCCAGCTCCACATATTCGTATTTTCTAGGTAGAAAGCTAGAGGTACTGCGGCAAACAAACATGATATTTCTGTTTGTATAGATGACATTTTATGCACTTGCCTAACGAAAAGACTTTGCTCTTCCCCAAAAAAATCTGTACTGTGATTTACTCTGTCCATTGCATACGAATTCCACACCACTTTCTCCGGATATGACTGGATGAAACCAGAAATATCCGGTTAAGTTTTGGCTAACTCAATCTGAAATATTGTGATAGTCTCTGTGTTTGTGTTTTCTGGATATCATCGATGGACTTTATTGTTTTGAATATTTTTATCAGGGAATATTATTTTTGTACCATAGAATCACTAATTGGTTCATCATGAGGACACCTGCTCTACACATTCGTTTTTTTCTAGGGAGAAAGCTAGAGGAACTGCGGTAAACAAACATGATATTTCTGTTTGTATCGATGATATTTTATCTACTTGCCAAACGAAAAGACTTTGATTTTCTCCAAAACCATTTTTCTGTGACTTCTTGGTACTCTGCATACGAATTCCACAGCAGTTTGTCCGGGTATGACTTGATGAAACTGGAAATATCTGGTTGTCTTTTGGCTAACTCAATCCCAGATATTGCTACTGCCTCTGTGTTTGTGTATTCCTGATATTATCCACGGACTTTATTGATTTGAATGTTTTTTATCAGGGAACATTTTATTTTGATCTTGGAAGCACTAATTGGTTCCACATGGAGACACCAGCTGAACATGCTCGTATTTTCTAGGGACAAAGCTAGAGGAACTGCGGCAAACAAACATGATATTTCTGTTTGTATCGATGACATTTTATGCACTTGCCTAACGAAAAGACTTTGCTTTTCTCCAAAACCATTTTTACTGTGATTTTCCCGGTCCATTGCATACGTACCACACCAGTTTGTCCGGATATGACTGGATGAAACCGGAAATATCTGGTTTTGTTTTGGCTAACTCAATCCCTGATATTGCCAAAGCCCCTGTGTTTGTGTTTTCTCTAAATTATCAACGGACTTTATTGTTTTGAAGGTTTTTTATCGGAGAGCATTTTATATTCAGCTTGGATACAGTAATTGGTTTCACCTGGAGACCTGAGGTCTACATATTCATATTTTCTAGGTAGAAAGCTAGAGGAACTGCGGCAAAAAAACATGATATTTCTGTTTGTATAGATGACATTTTATGCACTTGCCTAACGAAAAGACTTTGCTTTTCTTCAAAACCATTTTTACTGTGATTTTCTCAGTCCACTGCATACGAATTCCACACCAGTTTGTCCGGTTATGACTGGATGGAACCGGAAATATCTGGTTTTGTTTTGGAAAACTCAATCCCAGAGATCGCTACAGCCTATTTTTTTTTGTGTGTGTATTCCTGATACTATCCACGGATTTTATTGTTTTGATTTTTTTATCAGGGAACATTTAATTTTGTGCTTGGAATCACTCAGTGGTTACACATGGAGACACCAGCTCCACACATTCGTATTTGCTAGGGAGAAAGCTAGAGGAATTGCCGCAAACAAACATGATATTTCTGTTTGTATCGATGAAATTTTATGCACTTGCCTAATGAAAAGACGTTGCTTTTCTCCAAAACCGTTTGTACTCTGATTTTCTTGGTCCATTGCATATGATTTCCACACCAGTTTTTCCACATAAGACTAGAAGAAAACAAAAATATCCAGTTGTGTTTTGGCTACCTCAATCCCAGATATTGCTAAAGCCTCTGTGTTTGTGGTGACTGCTATTATCAACGGACTTTATTGTTTTAATGTTTGTTATCAGGGAACATTTTATTATGAGCTTAGATACAGTAATTTGTTCCACAGAGACACCAGCTCCACACATTCGTATTTTCTAGGGAGAAAGCTAGAGGAACTGTGGCAAACAAACATGATATTTCTGTTTGTATAGATGACATTTCATGCACTTGCCTAATGAAAATACTTTGCTTTTCACCAAAACCATTTTTACTGTGATTTTCTCGGTCCATTGCATACGAATTCCACACCAGTTTGTCCGGATATGACTGGATGAAACCGGAAATATCCGGTTTTGTTTTGGCTAACTCAATCACAGATATTGCTACAGCTTCTGCGTTTGTGTTTTCTGGATATTATCGATGGACTATATTTTTTGAAAGTCTTTTATCTGGGAACATTTTATTTTGAGCTTGGTTACAGTAATTGGTTCCATATGGAGACATCAGGTGAACATATTCGTATTTTCTATGGAGAAAGCTAGAGGAACTGCGGCCAACAAACGTGATATTTCTGTTTGTATCGATGACATTTTATGCACTTGCTTAAAGAAAAGACTTTGCTTTTCTCCAAAAGCATTTTTACTGTGAATTTCTCGGTCCATTGCATACGAATTCCACACCATTTTGTCCGGATATGCCTGGAAGAAACCAGAAATATCCGGTTGTTCTTTGGCTAACTCAATGCGAAATATTGTGAAAGTTTATCTGTTTTTGTTCTGGATATTATCGATGGACTTCATTGTTTTGAAAATTTTTATAAGGGAACATTTAATTTTGGACTGTAGAAACACTAATTGGTTCATCATGGGGACACCAGCTCTACACATTCCTTTTTTCAAGGGAGAAAGCTAGAGGAACTACGACAAACATACATGATATTTATGTTTGTATAGATGACATTTTATGCACTTGCCTAATGAAAAGATGTTGCTTTTCTCCAAAATCATTTGTACTGTGATTTTCTCGGTCCATTTCATACGAATTCCACACAACTTTGTCTGAATATGACTGGATGAAACCGGAAATATCCGGTTTTGTTTCGGCTAACAAAATCCCAGATATTGCTAGAGCAACTGGGTTTGTGTATTCCTGATATTATCCACAGACTTTATTCTTTTGAATGTTTTTTATCAGGGAAGATTTAATTTTGTGCTTGGAATCACTGATTGCTTCCCCATGGAGACATCAGCTCTACACAATCGTATTTTCTATGGAGAAAGCTAGAGGAACTGTGGCAAACAAACATGATATTTCTGTTTGTATAGATGATATTTTATGCACTTACCTATCGAAAAGACTTTGCTTTTCTCCAAAGCAATTTGTACTGTGATTCCTCGGTCCATTGCATACAAATTCCACACCACTTTCTGGATATGACTGGATGAAACCAGAAATATCCGGTTTTGTTTTGGCTTACTCAGTCTGAAATATTGCTACAGTCTCTGTGTTTCTGTTTTCTGGATATTATCAAGGGACTTACTGTTTTGAATGTTTTTATCAGGGAACATTTCATTTTGTACTGTTGAAACACTAATTGTTTCCACATGGGGAAAACAGCTCTACACATTCGTATTTTCTACGGAGAAAGCTAGAGGAACTGCGGCAAACAAACATGATATTTCTGTTTGTATAGATGCCATTTTATGCACTTGCTTAACGAAAAGACTTTACTTTTCTCCAAAAACTTGTTTACTGTGATTTCCTCGGTCCATTGCATATGAATTCCACACCAGTTTGTCCTGATATGACGGGATGAAACCGAAATATTGCGAAAGCTTCTGTGTTTGTGTTTTATGGATATTATCGATGGACTTTATTGTTTTCAATATTTTTTATCGGCGAACATTTTATTTTGAGCTTGGATACAGTAATTGGTTCCACCTGGAGACCTCAGCTCTATATATTCGTATTTTCTAGGTAGAAGCAAGAGGAACTGTGACAAACAAACATGATATTTCTGTTTGTATAGATGACATTTTATTTAGTTGCCTCACGCAAAAACTTTGCTTTTCTCCAAAACCATTTTTACTGTGATTTTCTCAGTCCATTGCATACGAATTCCACACCACTTTGTCCTGATATGACTGGATGAAACCCGAAATATCCAGTTTTGCTTTGGCTAACTCAATCCCAGATATTGCTACAGCCTTTTTGTTTGTGTATTCCTGATATTATCTACATATTCATATTTTCTAGGGAGAAAGCTAGAGGAACTGCGGCAAACAAACATGATATTTCTGTTTCTATCGATGACATTTTATGCACTTGCCTAATGAAAGGACGTTGCTTTTCTCCAAAACCATGTGCACTGTGATTTTCTTGTTCCATTGCATATGAATTCCACACCAGTTTGTCTGGATATGACTGGATGAAAACAAATATATCCAGTTGTGTTTTGACTAACTCAATCCCAGATATTGCTACAGCCTCTTTGTTTGTGTTTACTGGATATTATCAACGGACTTTATTATTTTAATGTTTGTTATTGGGGAACAATTTTTTTTGACAGGCAGAGTGGATAGTGAGAGAGAGAGACAGAGAGAAAGGTTTTCCTTTTGCCGTTGGTTCACCCTTCAATGGTCGCCGCAGCAGCGCTCTGCAGCCTGCGCACCGCGCTGATCCGATGGCAGGAGCCAGGTGCTTCTCCTGGTCTCCCATGGGGTGCAGGGCCCAAGGACTTGGGCCATCCTCCACTACATTCCCTGGCCACAACAGAGGTGGCCTGGAAGAGGGGCAACCGGGACAGGATCGGTGCCCCCACCGGGATTAGAACCCGGTGTGCCGGCACCGCAAGGTGGAGGATTAGCCTAGTGAGCCTCGGCGCCGGCCGGAACAATTTATTTTGTGCTTGGATACAGTAATTGGTTCCACAAGGAGACACCAGCTCCACACATTCGTATTTTCTAGGGAGAAAGCTAGAGGAACTGCGATAAACAAACATGATATTTCTGCTTGTATAGATGAAATTTTATGCACTTGCCTAACGAGAAGACTTTGCTTTTCTCCTAAACCATTTTAATGTGATTTTCAGGGACCATTGCATACGAATTCCACACCACTTTGTCCGGATATGACTGGAGGTGACCGGAAATAATCGATTTTGTTTTGGCTAACTCAATCCCAGATATTGCTACAGCCTCTGTGTTTGTGTTTTATGGATATTATAAACGGACTTTATTGTTTTGAATGTTTTTTATTGGGGAACATTTTATTTTGATTTTTGATACAGTAATTGTTTCCACAAGGAGACACCAGCTCCTCACATTCGTATTTTCTAGGGAGAAAGCTAGAGGAACTGCGACAAACAGACATGATATTTTTGCTTGCATAGATGACATTTTATGCAGTTGCCTAACGAAAAGACTTTGGTTTTCTCCAAAACCATTTGTACTTTGCTTTTCTCAGTCCATTGCATACGAATTCCACACCACCTTGTCCGGATATTACTGGATGAAACCAGAAATATCCGGTCGTGTTTTGGCTAACTCAATCCAAAATATTGTGAAAGCCTCTGTGTTTGTGCTTCCTGGATATTATCGATGGAGTTTATTGTTTTGAGTGTTTTTATCAGGGAACATTTCATTTTGTGCTTGAAATCACTAATTGGTTCATCATGGGGACACCAGCTCTACACATTCGTATTTGCTAGGGAGAAAGCTAGAGGAACTGCGGCAAACAAACATGATATTTCTGTTTGTATCGATGACATTTTATGCACTTGCCAAATGAAAAGACTTTGCTTTTCTCCAAAACCATTTGTACTGTGATTTTCTCAGTCCATTGCATACGAATTCCAAACCAGTTTGTCTGGATATGACTGGATGAAACTGGAAATATCTGGTTTTGTTTTGGCTAACTCAATCCCAGATATTGCTACAGCCTCTGTGTTTGTGTTTTCTGGATATTATCCATGGACTTATTGCTTGAATGTTTTTATCAGGGAACATTTAATTTTTTACCGCAGAAACACTAATTGGTTCATCATGGGGAAACCCGTTCTACACATTTATATTTTCTAGAGAAAAAGCTAGCGGAACTTCGACAAACGAACATGACATTACTGTTTGTATCGATGACATTTTATGCACTTGCCTAACGAAAAGACTTTGCTTTTCTCCAAAATCATTTTTACTCTGATTTTCTCAGTTGATTGCATACGAATTCCACACCAGTTTCTCTGGACATTCCTGGATGAATCCAGAAGTATCTGGTTTTGTTTTGGCTAACTCAGTCCCAGATATTGCGACAGCCTCTGTGTTTGTGTTTTCCGGATACTTTCAATGGACTTTATTGTTTTGAATGTGTTTTATCGGGGAACATTGAATTTTGAGCTTAGATATACTAATTGGTTCATCATGGGAACATCAGCTCTACACATTTGTATTTTCTAGGGAGAAAGCTAGAGGAACTGTGGCAAACATACATGATATTTCTGTTTGTATCGATGACATTATATGCACTTGCCCAAAAAAAGACTTTGCTTTTCTCCAAACGTTTGTTACTGTGATTTTCTTGGTCCATTGCATAGGAATTCCAATCCACTTTGTCCGGATATGACTGGATGAAACCAGAAATATCCGGTTTTCTTGCGCCAAGATGGCGGAATAGGCAGGGAGCACACTAATAGTCTGGAGCTGAGACAGTTTAATATAAGTGGAGATACTGCAGGGTCAAGGAGGAGTAGGGGATGAAACAGCAGAGGAAATATTTCCGGAACTATTGATTCACAGTGAAACTTCGTGGAGAGCGTGGGAGCCCTAGTTTGGGACACGAGCGGCAGACTCAACACACCAGCACTGTAATGCGAGGTGAGCCAAACCTCAATAGCCCGAGACACCAGCGGGCAAGTGGAAAGAGGAGGCTAGAGGGAACGAGGCTTGAAATTCCATGGGGAAAAATTCACCAGGCTAACGAGAAGAGAGAGAGGAAAATAATAAAAAAAGTGACCGATACGGACACAAGTTTCTCTCTCTCCGCTCACCTCTCAAAGGCGAGCAAGTCAGAGCATGCACCATTTTGGACATACGTCATAAGCAGGCGACCTCAGGTCTGCACCAGCCCTGAGTCTAGCAGAAAAACCTGACTCTGGGGGGAGGGGTGAAATAACAGGAGATTAGCATCTAACTTGGCAACCCAGTGGGAGACTGCAGGAGAATTGGAGCCCATACTGAGGGCAGCAGAGATTCCCTGTGTGGACCTTGGGAAAGAGCTTCCAATCTCTGGCTCCTGGGGGTATATCATTTGCCTGCTAACTACCTCCAATTACGTTCAGCTGTGCAAAATTACTTCCCTTTTGAATCAAAGAAAGAAAGAAAGGGAGATTTACCACACCTAACCTGGGAGTGTCATCTTTGACACACCCTCAACCCTGAGGAACCAAACACAGCTCTCAGGCCACACTCATCTCAAGCCTCTAAGGATCCACCGAAAGCAGACAGTCCACTTAATATAGAACCATAGTGTAACAAGAAAAAACGCCACAGTGAAGAAACCAAATATCTCCAACATGCAAAACAACAAATGCAAAAACCGAGGTAACAAGAACAAGGAAGACACTATGACGCCCCCAAATGAAAAAGACAACCCAATTCAAGATTACGAAGATGATGAGATCGAAGAAATGCAAGAAGCAGATCTCAAAAAAATGATAAGAACATTAAGAAGTTATCAAAAACAAATTCTTGAACTACAGAAATCCTTAATGGACAAGATAGAAAATCTCTCTCGTGAAAATGAAATATTAAGGAGGAATCAAAATGAAATGAAACAACTAGTGGAACAAGAAACTGTGATAGTGATGAGAAATCATAATGAAATGAAGAATTCAATACACCAAATGACAAACACATTAGAGAGCCTTAAGAGCAGAATGGGTGAAGCAGAAGAGAGAATATCAGATGTAGAAGACAGATAACAGGAAGGGAAACAGGCAAACCAAAGAAAAGAAGAAGAAATCAGAAATCTAAAAAATATTGTCAGGAATCTACAGGATACTATTAAAAAACCCAACATTCGGATTCTAGGAGTTCCTGAAGGCATGGAGAGGGAGAAAGGATTAGAAGGCATTTTCAGTGAGATACTAGCAGAAAATTTCCCAGGTTTGGAGAAGGACAGAGGCATCTTAGTACAGGAAGCTTATAGAACCCCTAATAAACATGACCAAAAGAGATCCTCACCACGACATGTTGTAATCAAACTCACCACAGTGAAACATAAAGAAAAGATCCTAAAATGTGCAAGACAGAAACGTCAGATTACTCTTAGAGGATCTCCAATTAGACTCACAGCAGACTTCTCTTCTCATCAGAATCCCTACAAGCTAGAAGGGAATGGCGAGACATAGCCCAGGTACTAAGAGAGAAAAACTGCCAGCCCAGAATACTATATCCTGCAAAGCTCTCATTTGTGAATGAAGGTGAAATTAAGACTTTTCATAGCAAACAGAAACTGAAAGAATTTGTTGCCACTCATCCTGCCCTGCAAAAGATGCTTAACGATGTGTTAGACACAGAAACACAGAAACACGGTCACCAATATGAAAGAAGGTAAAGGAAGGAAACCTCACAGCAAAAGATCACAGGAAGCTCAATTTCTCTTTGACATAGAATTAAACTCTGATGCTCGGTTAAAGCAATGTGTTAAAGTAATCTATTATGTGCTCTTGATGTCTGTTCAATTCCAATTGTTCAAAAACAGCTGAATTTTTATTAAGAGCTATGGGTTATTTAAATATGTACTTATTTTCAAAGATTTGAATAGTCACCTTGTAACAATGATCAAATTTGGTCTATATTATGTCATGATTTTAAGAAATCTTATTTCAACCAGATAGTTTGGATTTTGAGCCTTCTTGGCATTCTTGACAGGCATTCAAAAAATCAAAGTTTCAAACAATCTAGTCTCTAAAATTTCCAGTAAATCCTGGACTTTGGTTTTTCCAGTTTGGGCCCAACTGAAAAAATCGAAGGACCTATGTCTCTCATCTTATAGAGATACCAACTAATCAGTCTATTTGGATTATATTAGAAGGACTGTCAGGATGTGATGTGGTACCAGACTTTCAGTTTCTATAATGGAAAATGCTATTGATAGAAATGTTTGAGAATTAAAACGTCTAATGATCTTGTGTTACTAGACATGATAGTTATCTTAATGAGAAAGCCCCAGAGGCTTAAAGGGTTAAATACTTGTAAAATCCTACAGGTGCTTTCAAAAATACTGTGAAGTAAGCAAGTGCCTCTTGTTGGTTGATGAGTTTATAATTTTAAACATGGCGACTTAAAGTCTTTTGTCATCCACAGTTATATATGATCTGCTGCTCATAAAACTAAAGCGTTGTTGGTTCTGTGTTTAGCTGTCCTCCTATAGGTTCATATGGACTTTTTCCAGCCACTTCTATTGCATTCAATACCTTGGAAATGCTCTGTAAACAGATGAAGCCAATAATGTATTAACAGTACCAACTGAGAGAAAGTATGGTTAACTGAGGTTACTAAAAAGAAAAAGCAATTCAAATCCATTGGCAATCTACAAAAAGAGTTAAAGATTTTAAAAGCTATTATTAAAATTGCTATATTGGTCTATTATGCTATGTTATATGTGTGTACATATTGTATGTCCACATGGGGAAATTTTATTGAGTTTTATTTTAAATGGCTTACATATAAGATTGTCCATAAATTTAAGCTGCTAAAATCAATCAAAGATACATTTTAATTGGTGTGACCTGAATCTGTGTATCATATGTTTTATACTTGTTGGTAGAAAGAAACTAAAAACATTTTATATGGTTGTGCTTAAGTTTATTGGCTAAACAAACTACATCATGTTAGACATTTAAGAGGTGTTTTCAAATACATGATTCTTAAAATTTATAGAAGGCATTGGACCTTCTGGTAAATGTTTTCTTAAGTTGTTATCTAATGGTTGAACCTGTTTGCTAAGTATTCATGTAATATTGCTATTGTCAGCAAGTGATCTAGGACTTGCTCCCTCATTTCTCTATTCTAAGCCCAACTTGTTCTTTCATTTCTCTATTCTCTTCAAGGTAGGAAACTAATTCTATTATGAAAGAATCTGTAGGATGCACAATTTAATGTTTAGACCTTATAAAAGAGATGGCTAACATTTTTCTGTAATAGCATAGCCAAAATAATAGCTTAAATAATAATCTCATAGCTAGATTCACTTCGCCATCAGTGAAGTATACAGTAAGTAGAAAAAACCTCCCTTTCAGACCAAAGGGAAAGAAAGTTTTAAAGTGAGAATATAATTTTCCTCATGGGCATTGTCTACCTTAGAAAAACTACTGCAGAACATGCCTGTGACTATAGACTTGTAGTTCAGGCCACCAAAGATTAGAGATGGGACACGGGCACTTCCTTGTCTTGCATCCTCTTGTCTGCTTTAACACAAACCAGGAGGAATAGAAAGCTCGGCATCAGAAGCAATGGGTGGCAGGCCTATTAATGGCTGATCTGTACAGTGATCTGCCCTCAAGGAGACCCAACAGGCCAGTCCACTGCAGTGGCTTTCAATGTGGTAAGCCTGGGCTTCAGCAGAAGTCAGCTTGTGAAGAGCCCTGGCAGCTCTGCCAAGAGTTGGATCACTGGAAATGGACCTGCCCTGGAGTCGAAGGATGCCCTGGTCAGAGCCACAGATCTTAATGGCTCTAAGCTGAAAAGCCCTTAACTCAGCCCAACTTCCAAAGTGACCACTGCAGCTGAGGGGATGGTCAAGTAGGGTCAGCAACATTGCAGGCAGAACTGTAAATTTCTTGTTAGAGATGCCCCCTGCCTTGACCTGGCCAGCGCTCCTCCCAGGTCATCCAAGTCATGAAAGTCAACAGAGTGCCTTCACCTAGGAGGTTCACCCCTCACTTAGGATATACCCCATGTGAAGAGATAGATAGGTCTGGGCCTTTGAATTTACAAGGCCTAAAGCCCACAAGATTCTTATCAAGCCCCTTCTATCAGGTTCTATTTGCCTCTCAATCAGAAAAATTACGTGTAGCTTAGACAGCACCTTTCTTAGCTCCTCTAATAATGACTCTGTCCTTTGTTCTAGGCCCTGTCTACTGCACTTGGGCCTCATTCCTTTGTAATCATAACCTCTACTCTACCACCAATGGCTCTACTCCCAAACTGTGTGTACTGATGGTCCTCTTCCCCACTTAATGCTGTATAATTGTTCAAACCTGGTAAATTACACTCAGGATCATTGGTTACTATCCTCACTCTGTATTTTATGATCTTGTCTAAATATGATAGGAGTCGGCAAACTTGGAATGTTTCCATAGCCTTGGCAACTCATGACGACAGCCTAGGATGGTTACTGGCGCCATAAACTAGAGTGTCAATTTGTTGGGTCAACAACAGGAGCCACTGTGCACTTGCTCCTCATGTGGGATCTCTGTCATTAATGTGCTGTACATTGTGATTTAATGCTATAACTAGTACTCAAACAGTATGTTTCACTTTGTGTTTCTATGTGGGTGCAAACTGTTGAAATCTTTATACTAAATTGATCTTCTGTATATAAAGAGAATTGAAAATGAATCTTCATGTGAATGGAAGGGGAGAGGGAGTGGGAGAGGGGAGGGTTGCAGGTGGGAAGGAAGTTATAGGAGGGGGAAGCCATAGTAATGCATAAGGTGTACACTGGAAATTTATATTCATTAAATAAAAGTTAAAAAAAAAGAAATATCCGGTTTTGTTTTGGCTACTCAACTCGAAATATTGTGAAAGCCTGTGTATTTGTGTTTTCTGAATACTATTGATGGACTTTATTGTTTTGAATGTTTTTTATCTGGGAACATTTAATTTTGTTCCGTAGAAACACTAATTGGTTCATCATGTGGACACCAGCTCTACACATTCGTATTTTCTAGGGAGAAAGCTCGAGGAACTGCGGCAAACAAACATGATATTTCTGTTTGTATCGATGACATTTTATGCACTTTCCTAATAAAAAGACTTTGCTTTTCTCCAAAACATTTTTCTGTTATTTCTCGGTACACTTGATACGAAATCCATACCAGTTTGTCCGGATATGACTGGATGAAACCAGAAATATCCGGTTTTGTGCTGGCAAATTCAGTCCCAGATATTGCTACAGCCTCTGTGTTTGTGTTTTCCTATTATTATCCACGGATTTTTTGTTTTGAATGTTTTTTATCAGTGAACATTTTCTTTTGATCTTGGAAATACTAATTGGTCCCATCTGTAGATACCAGCTCTACACATTCCTATTTTCTAGGGAGAAAAGTAGAGGAACCGCGACAAACAAACATGATATTTCTGTTTCTATAGATGACATTTTATGCAGTTGCCTAACAAAAAGACTTTGCTTTTCTCCAAAACATTTTTCTGTTATTTCTCAGTACACTTGATACGAAATCCACACCAATTTGTCCGGATATGACTGGATGAAACCAGAAATATCCGGTTTTGTTTTGGCAAACTCAGTCCCAGATATTGCCACAGCCTCTGTGTTTGTGCTTTCCAATTATTATCACCGGATTTTTTGTTTTGAATGTTTTTTATTAGTGAACATTTTCTTTTGTTCTTGGAAACACTAACTGGTCCCACCTGGAGATACCAGTTCTACACATTCATATTTTCTAAGGTGAAAGCTAGAGGAACTCTGACAAACAAACATGATATTTCTGTTTGTTTCGGTGACATTTTATGCACTTGCCTAACGAAAAGTCTTTGCTTTTCTCCAAAACCATTTTTACTGTGATTTTCTCGGTCCATTGCACATGAATTCCACACCACTTTGTCCGGATATGACTGGATGAAACCGGAAATATCTGTTTTTTTTTTTTTTGACTGAAACCCAAATATTGCAACAACCTCTGTGTTTGTGTTTTCTGGATATTATCAATGGACTTTATTTTTCTGAATGCTTTTTATCAGAGAACATTTAATTTTGTACCATTGAAACACTAATTGGTTCATCATGTGGACACCAGCTCTACACATTCGTATTTTCTAGGGAGAAAACTAGAGGAACTGCAGCAAACAAACATGATATTTCTGTTTCCCAGATGACTTTTTATGCACTTGCCTAACAAAAAGACTTTGCTTTTCTACAAAACCATTTCTACTATGATTTTCTTGGTCCATTGCATACGAATTCCACACCAGTTTGTCTGGATATGACTGGATGAAACCGGAAATATCCGGTGGTGTTTTGGCTAACTCAATCCGAAATATTGTGAAAGCCTCTGTGTTTGTGTTTTCTGGATATTATCGATGGAATTTATTGTTTTGAATATTTTTATCAGGGAACATTTAGTTTTGTACTGTTGAAATACTGATTGTTTCATCATGGGGACACCAGCTCTACATATTCGTATTTTCTAGGGAGAAAGCTAGAGGAACTGCGGCTAACATGATATTTATGTTTGTATAGATGATATTTTATGCACTTGCCTAACGAAAAGACTTTGCTTTTCTCCAAAACCATTTTTACTGTGATTTTCTCGGTCCATTGCATTCGAATTCCAAACGACTCTTTCCTTATATGACTGGATGTAACCAGAAATATTCGGTTTTGTTTTGGCTAACTCAATCACAGATATTGCTACAGCTTCTGTGTGTTTTCTTAATATTATCGATGGACTTTATTGTTTTGAATGTTTTTATCAGGGAACATTTAATTTTGTACCGCTGAAACAATAATTGGTTCATCATTGGGACACCAGCTCTACACATTCGTATTTTCTAGGGAGAAAGCTAGAGGAACTGCGGCAAACAAACATGATATTTCTGTTTGTATCAATGACATTTTATGCACTTGCCTAAAGAAAATACTTTGCTTTTCTCCAAAACCATTTTTACTGTGATTTTCTCAGCCCATTGCATACGAATTTCACACCAGTTTGTCCGGATATGACTGGATGAAACTGGAAATATCCGGTTTTGTTTTGGCTAACTCAATCCCAGAAATTGCTACAGATATTATTCACGGACTTTATTTTTTTGAATGTTTTTTATCAGGGAACACTTAATTTTGTGCTTGGAATCACTGATTGGTTCCCCATGGAGTCACCAGCTCTACCAATCATATTTTCTATGGAGAAATCTAGAAGAACTGTGGCAAACAAACATGATATATCGGTTTGTATAGATGACATTTTATGCACTTGCCTAACGAAAAGACTTTGCTTCTCTCCAAAGGATTTTTACTGTGATTTCTCGATCCATTGCATATGAATTCCACACCAGTTTGTCCCGATATGACTGGATGAAACCAGAAATATCCGGTTGTGTTTTGGATAATTCAATCCAAAATATTATGAAAGCCTCTGTGTTTGTGTTTTCTGAATACTATCGATGGACCTATTGTTTTGAGTGTTTTTATCAGGGAATATTACATTATGTACCATTGAAACACTAATTGGTTCATCATGGGGACACCAGCTCCACACATTCGTATTTTCTAGGGAGAAAGCTCGAGGAACTGTGGCATACAAACATGATGTTTCTGTTGGTAAAGATGACATTTTATGCACTTGCCTAACGAAAAGACTTTGCTTTTCTCTAAAACCATTTGTAATGTGATTTTCTCGGTCCATTGCATACGAATTCCGCACCACTTTGTCCGGATATGACTGGATGAAACCGGAAATATCCGGTTTTGTTTTGGCTAACTCAATCCCAGATATTGCTACATACTCTGTGTTTGTGTATTCCTGATATTATCCATGGACTTTATTGTTTGAATGTTTTTAATCAGGGAACATTTAATTTAGTGCTTGGAAACACTAATTGGTTCAACACGGTGACACCAGCTCTACACATTCTTATTTTCTAGGGAGAAAGCTAGAGGAACTGCGGCAAAAAAACATGATATTTCTGTTTGTATAGATGACATTTTATGCACTTGCCTAACGAAAAGACTTTGCTTTTCTGCAAAACCATTTTTACTGGGATTTCCTCTTTCCATTCCATATGAATTCCACAAGACTTTATCAGTATATGACTGGATGAAAACAGAAATATCCGGTTGTGTTTTGGCTAACTCAATCCGAAATATTGTGAAAGATTCTGTGCTTGTGTTTTCTGGATATTATTGATGGACTTTATGCTTTGAATGTTTTTATCAAGGAACATTTAATTTTGTACCCTAGAAACACTAATTGGTTCATCATGGGGACACCAGCTCTACATATTCGTATTTTCCAGAGAGAAAGCGAGAGGTACTGCAACAAACAAACATGATATTTCTGTTTGTATCGATGACATTTTATGCACTTGCCTAACAAAAAGACTTTGCTTCTCTCCAAAGAATTTTTACTGTGATTTAGTCGGTCCTTTTTGTGCGAATTCCACACCAGTTTGTCCAGATATGACTGGATGAAAGCGGAAATATCCGGTTTTGTTTTGGCTAACTCAATCCCAGATATAGCTACAACCTCTGTGTTTGTGTATTCCTGATATTACCCATGGACTTTATTTTTTGAATGTTTTTTATCAGGGAATATTTAATTTTGTTCTGGGAACACTAATGTGTTCCACTGGAGGCACCAGCTCTACCCATTAGTTTTCTAGCGAGAAAGCTAGAGGAACTGCGGAAAACAAACATGATATTTCTGTTTGTATAGATGACATTTAATGCACTTGCCTAATGAAAAGACTTTGCTTTTCTCCAAAACCATTTATACTCTGATTTTCTCGGTCATTGCATACGAATTCCACACCAGTTTGTCGGGATATGACTGGATGAAACCAGAAATATCCAGTTGTCTTTTGTCTAACTCAATCCGAAATATTGTAAAAGCCTCTGTATTTGTGGTTTCTGGATATAATCGATGGACTTTATTGTTTTGAATGTTTTTATCAGGGAACATTTAATTTTGTACCATAGAAACTCTAATTGGTTCATCATGGGGACACCAGCTCTTCATATTCGTATTTTCTAGAGAGGAAGCTAGAAGAACTGTGGCAAACAAACATGATATATCGGATGTAGAGATGACATTTTATGCACTTGCCTAACGAAAAGACTTTGCTTCTCTCCAAAGGATTTTTACTGTGATTTCTCGATCCATTGCATACGAATTCCACACCAGTTTGTCCCGATATGACTGGATGAAACCAGAAATATCCGGTTGTGTTTTGGCTAATTCAATCCGAAATATTTTGAAAGCCTCTGTGTTTGTGTTTTCTGAATACTATCGATGGACTTTATTGTTTTGAGTGTTTTTATCAGGGAATATTACATTATGTACCATTGAAACACTAATTGGTTCATCATGGGGACACCAGCTCCACACATTCGTATTTTCTAGGGAGAAAGCTCGAGGAACTGTGGCATACAAACATGATGTTTCTGTTGGTAAAGATGACATTTTATGCACTTGCCTAACGAAAAGACTTTGCTTTTCTCTAAACCATTTGTAATGTGATTTTCTCGGTCCATTGCATACGAATTCCGCACCACTTTGTCCGGATATGACTGGATGAAACCGGAAATATCCGGTTTTGTTTTGGCTAACTCAATCCCAGATATTGCTACATACTCTGTGTTTGTGTATTCCTGATATTATCCATGGACTTTATTGTTTGAATGTTTTTAATCAGGGAACATTTAATTTAGTGCTTGGAAACACTAATTGGTTCAACACGGTGACACCAGCTCCACACATTCGTATTTTCTAGGGAGAAAGCTAGAGGAACTGCGGCAAAAAACATGATATTTCTGTTTGTATAGATGACATTTTATGCACTTGCCTAACGAAAAGACTTTGCTTTTCTGCAAAACCATTTTTACTGGGATTTCCTCTTTCCATTCCATATGAATTCCACAAGACTTTATCAGTATATGACTGGATGAAAACAGAAATATCCGGTTGTGTTTTGGCTAACTCAATCCGAAATATTGTGAAAGATTCTGTGCTTGTGTTTTCTGGATATTATTGATGGACTTTATGCTTTGAATGTTTTTATCAAGGAACATTTAATTTTGTACCCTAGAAACACTAATTGGTTCATCATGGGGACACCAGCTCTACATATTCGTATTTTCCAGGGAGAAAGCGAGAGGTACTGCAACAAACAAACATGATATTTCTGTTTGTATCGATGACATTTTATGCACTTGCCTAACAAAAAGACTTTGCTTCTCTCCAAAGAATTTTTACTGTGATTTAGTCAGTCCTTTTCGTACGAGTTCCAAACCAATTTGTCCAGATATGACTGGATGAAAGCGGAAATATCCGGTTTTGTTTTGGCTAATTCAATCCCAGATATAGCTACAACCTCTGTGTTTGTGTATTCCTGATATTACCCATGGACTTTATTTTTTGAATGTTTTTTATCAGGGAATATTTAATTTTGTTCTGGGAACACTAATGTGTTCCACTGGAGGCACCAGCTCTACCCATTAGTTTTCTAGCGAGAAAGCTAGAGGAACTGCGGAAAACAAACATGATATTTCTGTTTGTATAGATGACATTTAATGCACTTGCCTAATGAAAAGACTTTGCTTTTCTCCAAAACCATTTATACTCTGATTTTCTCGGTCATTGCATACGAATTCCACACCAGTTTGTCGGGATATGACTGGATGAAACCAGAAATATCCAGTTGTCTTTTGTCTAACTCAATCCGAAATATTGTAAAAGCCTCTGTATTTGTGGTTTCTGGATATAATCGATGGACTTTATTGTTTTGAATGTTTTTATCAGGGAACATTTAATTTTGTACCATAGAAACTCTAATTGGTTCATCATGGGGACACCAGCTCTTCATATTCGTATTTTCTAGGAAGAAAGCTAGAAGAACTGTGGCAAACAAACATGATATATCTGTTTGTATAGATGACATTTTATGCACTTGCCTAACGAAAAGACTTTGCTTCTCTCCAAAGGATTTTTACTGTGATTTTCTCCGTCCATTGCGTATGAATTCCACTCCAGTTTGTCCCGATATGATTGGATTAAAACAAAAATATCCGATTATGTTTTGGCTAACTCAATCCCAGATATTGCTACAGCCTCTGTGTTTATGTTTTCTAGATATTATCAACGGACTTTATTGTTTTAATATTTGTTATCAGGGAACATTTTATTTTGAGCGTGGATACAGTAATTGTTTCCACAAGGAGACACCAGCTCCTCACATTCGTATTTTCTAGGGAGAAATCTAGAGGAACTGCGGCAGACAAACATGATATTTCTGTTTGTATAGATGACATTTTATCCACTTTCCACACGAAAAGACTTTGCTTTTCTCCAAAATCATTTGTACTGTGATTTCTCGGCCATTGCATGTGAATTCCACACCACTTTGTCCGGATATGACTTGATGAAACCAGAAATATCCGGTTGTGTTTTGGCTAACTCAATCCGAATTATTGTGAAAGCCTCTGTGTTTGTGTTTTCTGGGTATTATCAATGGAGTTTATTGTTTTCAGTGTTTTTATCAGGGAACATTTCATTTTGTACCGTTGAAACACTAATTGGTTCATAAAGGGAATAGCAGCTCCACAAATTCGTATTTTCTAGGGAGAAAGCTAGAGTAATTGCGGCAAACAAACGTGACATGTCTGTTTCTATAGATGACATTTTATGCACTTGCCAAACGAAAAGACGTTGCTTTTCTCCAAAACCATTTGTACTGTGATTTCCTCGGTCCATTGCATAGGAATTCTACACGAATCTGTCCGGATATGACTGGATGAAACCAGAAATATCCGGTTGTGTTTTGGCTAACTCAATCTGAAATATTGTGAAAGCCCCTGAGTTTGTGTATACTGGATATTATCGATGGACTTTATTGTTTTCAATGTTTTTTCTCAGCGAACATTTTATTTTGAGCTTCGATACAGTAATTGGTTCCACATGGAGACACCAGCTCTACACATTCGTAATTTCTAGGGGAAAGGTAGAGGAACTGCTGCAAACAATCATGATATTTCTGTTTGTATAGATGGCATTTTATTCAGTTGCCTAACGAAAAGACTTTGCTTTTCTCCAAAACCATTTTTACTTTGATTTTCTAGGATCATTGCATACGAATTCCACACCTGTTTGTCCGGATATGATTGGATGTGACCGGAAATATCCGGTTGTGCTTTGGCTACTCAATTCGAAATATTTGAAAGCCTCTGTGTTTGTGTTCTCTGGATATTATCAATGTAATTTATTGTTTTGAAAGTTTTTTTAATCGGGGAACATTTTATTTTGAGTTTTGATACAGGAATTATTTCCACATGGAGACACCAGCTCTACACATCTGTATTTTCTAGGGAGAAAGCTAGAGTAACTGCGGGAAACAAACATGATATTTCTCTTTGTATAGATGACATTTTATGCACTTGCCTAACGAAAAGACTTTGCTTTTCTCCAAAAACATTTGTATGCTGATTTTCTTGGTGTTTTGCATATGAATTCCACCCCAGTTTTTCCGGATATGACGGGATGAAAACATAAATATTCAGTTGTATTTTGGCTAACTCAATCCCAGATATTGTTACAGCCTCTGTGTTTGTGTTTATTGGATATTGTCAACGGACTTTATTGTTTTAATATTTGTTATCGGGGAACATTTTGTTTTGAGATTGTATACAGTAATGGGTTCTACAAGGAGACACCAGCTCCACACATTCGTATTTTCTAGGGAGAATACAATAGGAATTTCAGCAAACAAACATGATATTTCTGTTTGTAAAGATGAAATTTTATTCACTTGCCTAACGAAAAGACTTTGCTTTTCTGCAAAACCATTTGTACTGTGATTTTCTCGGTCCATTGCATACGAATTCCACACCACTTTGTCCTGATATGACTGATGAAACCAGAAATATCCGGTTTTTTTTTTTTTTGCTAACTCAGTCCCAGATAAGCTACAGCCTCTGTGTTTGTGCATTCCTGATATTATCCAAGGACTTTATTGTTTTGAATGTTTTTTATCAGGAAATATTTAATTTTTTTCTTGGAAACATTAATTGGTTCCACATGGAGACACCAGCTCTACACATTCGTATTTTCTAGGGAGAAACCTAGAGGAACTGTGGCAAACAAACATGATATTTCTGTTTGTATAGATGACATTTTATGCACTTGCCTAACGAAAAGACTTTGCTTTTTTCCAAAACCATTTTATTGTGATTCTCAGTACACTTCATATGAATTCCACACCACTTTCTCCGGATATGACTGGATGAAACTGGAAATATCCGGTTGTGTTTTGGTTAACTCAATCCCAGATATTGCTACAGCCTCTGTGTTTGAGTTTTCCGGATATTATCAATGGACTCTATTTTTTTGAATGTTTTTTATCGGGGAACATTTAATTTTCGGCTTGGAAACACTAATTGGTTCCACATGGAGACACCAGCGCTACATATTTGTATTTTCAAGGGAGAAAGCTAGAGGAACTGCGACAAACTTGGTTTACTGTTTCTATCAATGACATTTTATGCAGGTGCCTAACGAAAAGACTTTGCTTTTCTCCGAACCATGTTTACTGTGATTTTCTCGGTCCATTGCATTGGAGTTCCACACCATTTGTCAGAATATGACTGGATGAAACCAGAAATATCCGCTTGTGTTTTGGCTAACTCAATCCCAGATATTGCAACACCCTCTGTGTTTGTGTATTCCTGATATTATCCATGGACTTTATTGTTTTGAATGCTTTTATCAGGTAATATTTAATTTTGAGCTTAGATACACTAATTGTTTCAACATGGAGTCACCACCTCTATACATTCGCTTTTTCTAGGGGGGAAAGCTAGAGGAACTGCGGCAAACAAACCTGATATTTCTGTTTGTATAGATGACATTTTAAGCACTTGCCTAACGAAAACAGTTTGCTTTTCTACAGAACCATTTTTACTGTGATTTTCTAGGTCCAGTACATACAAATTCCACACCAGTTTGTCCGGATATGATTGGATGAAACCGGAAATATACGGTTTTATTTTGCTAACTCAATACCAGATATTGCTACAGCCCCTGTGTTTGTGCATTCCCGATATTATCCACGGACTTTATTGTTTTGAATGTTTTTTATCATTGAACACTTAATTTTCTTCTGGGAACACTGTTTTGTTCCACATGGAGACACAAGCTCTACACATTCGTATTTTCTTGTGAGAAAGCTAGAGGAACTGCGACAAACAATCATGATATTTCTGTTTGTATAGATGACATTTTATGCACTTGCCTAACGAAAAGACTTTGCTTTTCTCCAAAACCATTTGTACTGTGATTTTCTCGGTCCATTGCATACGAATTCCACACCAGTTTGTCAAGAAATGACTGGATGAAACCAGAAATATCCGGTTGTGTTTTGGATAATTCAATCAGAAATATTGTGTTTGTGTTTTCTGGATATTATCGATGTACTTCATTGTTTTGAATGTTTTTATCAGGGAACATTTCATTTTTTACCGTTGAAACACTAATTGGTTCATAATGGGGACACCAGCTCTACACATTCGTATATTCTAGGGAGAAATCTAGAGGAACTGCGGCAAACAAACATGATATTTCTGTTTGTATTGATCACATTTTATGCACTTGCCTGACAAAAACACTTTGCTTTTCTCCAAAACCATTTGCACTGTGATTTTCTCGGTCCATTTCATACGAATTCCACACCAGTTTGTCGGGATATGACTGGATGAAACCAGAAATATCCGGTTCTGTTTTGGCTAACTCAATCGCAGATATTGCTACAGCCTCTGTTTTGTGTTTTCTGGATATTATCCACGGACTTTATTGTATTGAATGTTTTTTATCAGCGAACTTTTAATTTTGAGCTTAGATACACTAATTGGTTTCACATAGAGACACCAGCTCTACATATTTGTATTTTCTAAGCAGAAAGCTAGAGGATCTGTGGCAAGCAAACATGATATTTCTGTTTGTATAGATGACATTTTATGCACTTGCCTAACGAAAAGTCTTTGCTTTTCTCCAAAAACATTTTTACTGTGATTTTCTCGATCCATTGCATACAAATAACACAGCAGTTTGTCCGGACATGACTGGATGAAACCAGAAATATCCGGTTTTGTTTTGGCTAACTCAATCAGAAATATTGTGAAAGCCTCTGTGTTTGTGTTTTCTGGATATTATCTATGGACTTTATTGTTTTGAATGTTTTTATCAGGGAACATTTAATTTTGTACCATTGAAACACTAATTGCATCATCATGGGAACACCAGCTCTACATATTTGTATTTTGTAGGGAGAAAGCTAGAGGAACTGCAGCAAACAAACATGATATTTCTCTTTGTATCGATGACATTTTATGCACTTGCCTAACGAAAACGCTTTGCTTTTCTCCAAAAACATTTTTACTGTGATTTTATCGAACCATTGTGTACGAATTCCACACAAGTTTGTCTGGATATGACTGGATGAATCCAGAAATATCTGGTTATCTTTTGGCGAAGTCAATCCCAGATATTGCTACAGCCTAGTGTTTTTGTATTCCTGATATTATCCAAGGAGTTTATTGTTTTCAATGTTTTTTATCAGGGAACATTTAATTTTATTCTTGGAACAGTAATTGGTTCCACATGGATTCACCAGCTCTATATATTTTTATTTTCTAGGGAGAAAGCTAGAGGAACTGCAGAAAACAAACATGATATTTCTTTTTCTTTACATGATATTTTATGCACTTGCCTAACGAAAAGACTTTGCTTTTCTCCAAAACCATATTTACTGTGATTTTTTTGACCATTGCATACGAATTCCACACCAGTTTGTCCAGATATGACTGGATGAAACCAGATATATTCTGTTTTGTTTTGGCTAACTCAATCCCTGTTATTGCTGCACCCTCTGTTTTCGTTTTTTCGGGATATTATCGATGGGCTTTATTGTTTTTAATGCTTTTTATCGGGGAACATTTTATTTTGAGCTTGGATACAGTAATTGGTTTCACATGGAGACACCAGCTCTACACATTCGTATTTTCTAGGGAGAAAGCTAGAAGAACTGCGGCAAGTAAACATAATATTTCTGTTTCTATAGATGACATTTTATGCATATGCCTAACGAAAATCTTTGCTTTTCTCCAAAACCATTTTTACTGTGATTTTCTCGGTCCACTGCTTACGAATTCCAAATGACTTTGTCCAGATAAGACTGGCAGAATCCAGAAATATCCATTTGTGTTTTGGTTAACTCAATCCCACATATTGCTACAGCCTCTGTGTTTGTTTTTTCTGGATATTATCAATGGACTTTATTGTTTGGAATTTTTTTTGGGGGGGGAATATTTTATTTTCAGCTTGGATACAGTGATTGGTTCCACATGGAGACACCAGCTGTACATATTTGTATTTTCTAGGCAGAAAGCTAGAGGAACTGCGGCAAAACAAACGTGATATTTCTGTTTGTATCAATGACATTTTATGCACTTGCCTAATGAAAAGACTTTGCTTTTCTTCATAACCATTTTTACTGTTACTTTCTCAGTCTATTGCATATGAATTCCACACCACTTTGTTCGGATATGACTAGATGAAACCGGAAATATCCGGTTGTGTTTTGGCTATCTTAATTCGAGATATTGTGAAAGCCTCTGTGTTTGTGTTTTCTGGATATTATCGATGGACTTTATTGATTTGAGTGTTTTTATCAGGGAAGATTTCATTTTACACCGTTGAAACACTAATTGGTTCATCATTGGAACAGCAGCTCTACACATTCGTTTTCTCTAAGGAGAATGCTAGAGGAACTGAGGCAAACAAACATGATATTTCTCTTTGTATAGATGACATTTTATGCACTTGCCTAACGTAAAGACTTTGCTTTGCTGCAAAACCATTTTTACTGTGATTTTCTCGGTCCATTGCATAGGAATTCCACACCAGTTTGTCTGGATATGACTGGATGAAACCGGAAATATCCGGTGTTGTTTAGGCTAACTCAATCCCAGATATTGCTATAGCCTCTGTGTTTGTGTATTCCTGATATTATCCATGGACTTTGTTGTTTTAATTGTCTTTTATCAGGGAACAATTATTTTTTGCTTGGAAACACTAATTGTTTCCACATGGAGACACCAGCTCTACACATTCGTATTTTCTATGGAGAAAGCTAGAGGAACTGCGACAAACAAACATGACATTGCTGTTAGTATAGATGACATTTTATGCACTTGCCAACGTAAAGACTTTGCTTTTCTCCAAAACCATTTGTACTGTGATTTTCTCGGTCCATTGCATACGAATTCCACACCAGTTTACTGGATCTGAATGGATGAAACAGGAAATATCCGTTTTTGTTTTGGCTAACTCAATCCCAGATATTTCTACAGCCTCTGTGTTTGTTTTTTTCTGGATACTATCAATGGACTTTATATTTTTGAATGTTTTTTATCAGGGAATTTTTATTTTGAGCTTCGATACAGTAATTGTTTCCAGATGGAGACACCACCTCTACATATTCGTATTTTCTAGGGAGAAAGCTGGAGGAACTGTGGCAAACAAACATGAAATTTCTTTTTGTATTGATGACATTTTATGCACTTGCCTAACAAAAAGACTTTGCATTTCTACAGAACCATTTTTACTGTGATTTTCTTGGTCCATTGCATACGAATTCCACACAACTTTTTCCGGATATGACTGGATGAAACCAGAAATATCCGGTTGTGTTTTCACTAACTCAATCCGAAATATTGTTCAAGACTTGTGTTTGTGTTTTCCGGATGTTGTCGATGGACTTTATTGTTTGGAATGTTTTGATCAGGGAACATTTCATTTTGTACTGTTGAAACACTAATTGGTTCATCATGGGAACACCAGCTCCACACATTCGTATTTTCTAGGGAGAAAGCTAGAGGAACTGCGGTAAACAAACATGATATTTCTGTTTGTATAGATGACAGTTTATGCACTTGCCTAACAAAAGGTCTTTGCTTTTCTCCAAAACGATTTTTACTGTGATTTTCTAGGTCCATTGCATACGACTTCCACACCAGTTTGTCCGAATATGACTGGATGAAACCGGAAATATCCTGTTTTGTTTTGGCTAACTGAATCCCAGTTATTGCTGCACCCTCTGTGTTTGTTTATTCGGGATATTATCAATGGACTTTATTGTTTTGAATGCTTTTTATCAGGGAACATTTTATTTGAGCTTGGATACATTAATTGGTTTCACATGGAGACACCAGCTCTACACATTCGTATTTTCTAGCAAGAAAGCTACAAGAACAGTGGCAAGTAAACATAATATTTCTGTTTGTATAGATGACATTTTATGCACATGCCTAACGAAAAGACCTTGCTTTTATCCAAAACCATTTTTACTGTGATTTTCTCGGTCCACTGCATATGAATTCCAAACGACTTTGTCCAGATATGAAGGCTGAAACCAGAAATATCCGGTTGTGTTTTGGTTAACTCAATCCCATATAATGCTACAGCCTGTGTGTTTGTGTTTTCTGTATATTATCAATGGACTTTATGGTTTGGAATGTTTTTTGGGGGAATATTTTATTTTGAGCTTGGATACAGTAATTGGTTCCACATGGAGACACCAGCTCTATTCATTCGTATTTTCTAGGCAGAAAGCTAGAGGAACTGCGGCAAACAAACATGATATTTCTGTTTGTATCGATGACATTTTATTCACTTGTCTAACGAAAAGACTTTGCTTTTCTTCATAACCATTTTTACTGTGACTTTCTCGGTCTATTGCATATGAATTCCACACCACTTTGTCCGGATATGACTGGATGAAACCGGAAATACCCGGTTTTGTTTTGGCTAACTGAATCCGAAATATTGAGACAGCCTCCGTGTTTGTATTTTCTGGATATTATAAATGGAATTTATTTTTTTGAATGTTTTTCATCAGGGAACATTTTATTTTGAGCTTGGATACAGTAATTGGTTCCACATGGAGACACCAGCTGGATATATTCGTATTTTCTAGGGAGAAAGCTAGAGGAATTGCAACAAAAAACATGATATTTCTGTTTGTATAGATGACATTTTATGCACTTGCCTAACGAAAAGTCTTTGCTTTTCTCCAAAACCATTTTTACTGTGATTTTCTCGGTCCATTGCATCTGAATTCCAAACGAAATTTTCCGGATATGAAAGGATGAAACCAGAAATATCCGTTTGTGTTTTGGCTAACACAATGCAAAATATTGTGTGTTTCTGTGTTTGTGTTTTCTGGATATTATCGATGGAGTTTATTGTTTTGAATATTTTTTTTTCAGGGAACATTTAAGTTTGTTCCGTGAAACACTAATTGGTTCATTATTGGGACACCAGCTCTACACATTCCTATTTTCTAGGGAGAAAGCTAGAGGAACTGCGGCAAACAACATGATTTTCTGTTTGTATAGTGGCATTTTATGCACTTGCCTAACGAAAAGAATTTGCTTTTCTCCAAAACCCTTTTTCTGTGATTTCTCCATACACTTCATACGAATTCCACACCAGTTTCTCCGGATATGACTGGATGAAACTGGAAATATCTGGTTGCGTTTTGCATAATCAGTCCAAGATATTGCTACAGCCTCTGTGTTTGTGTATTCCTGATATTATCAACTGACTTTATTGTTTTCAATTTTTTTTATTGGGGAATGTTTAATTTTGCTCCTGGAAACACTAATTGATTCCACATGGAGACACCAGCTGTACACATTCGTATTTTCTAGGGAGAATGCTCGAGGAACTGCGGCAAACATGATATTTCTGTTTCTATAGATGACATTTTATGCACTTGCCTAACGAAAAGACTTTGCTTTTCTCCAAAACCATGTTTACTCTGATTTTCTCGGTGCATTGGATACGAATTCCACAACAGTTTGTCAGGATGTGACTGGATGAAACCACAAATTCTGGTTTTGTTTTGGCTAACTCAATCCCAGATATTGCTACAGACTCTGTGTTTGTGTATTCCTGATATTATCCACGGACTTTATTGTTTTGAATGTTTTTTATCAGGGAACATTTAATTTTGTGCTTGGAAACACTAATTGGTTCCACATGGAGACAACAGCTGTACACATTCCTATTTTCTAGGGAGAAAACTAGAGGAACTGAGACACACAAACATGATATTTCTGTTTGTAACGATGACATTTTATGCACTTGCCTAACGAAAAGACTTTGCTTTTCTCCAAAACCATTTTACTGTGATTTTCTCGGTCTATTGCATACGAATTCCACACGAGTTTCTCCAGGTATGACTGGATGAAAACTGAAGTATCCGGTTGTGTTTTGGCTAACTCAATCCGAAATATTGTGAAAGCCTCTGTGTTGGTGTTTTCTGGATATTATCAATGGACTTTATTGTTTTGAATATTTTTATCAGTGAACATTTAATTTTATTGTTGGAATCACTAATTGGTTCCACATGGAAACACCAGATCTACACATTCGTATTTTCTATGGAGAAAGCTAGAGGAAATGCGACAAACAATCATGATATTTCTGTTTGTATACATGACATTTTATGCACTTGCCTAACGAAAAGGCTTTGCGTTTCTCCAAAACCATTTTTACTGTGATTTTCTCGGTCCATTGCATACAAATTCAACACCACTTTCCAGATATGACTGGGTGAAACCGGAAATATCCGGTTTTGTTTTGGCTAACTCAATCCCAGATATTGCTACAGACTCTGTGTTTGTGTATACCTGATATTATCAATGGAGTTTATTGTTTTCAATTTTTTTTTAATCGGGGAATATTTAATTTTGTTCCTGGAAACACTAATTGGTTCCACATGGAGACACCAGCTCTACACATTCCTATTTTCTAGGGAGAAAGCTAGAGGAACTGTGGCAAACAATCATGATATTTCTGTTTGTAACGATGACATTTTATGCACTTGCCTAACGAAAAGACTTTGCTTTTCTCCAAAACCATTTTACTGTGATTTTCTCGGTCTATTGCATACGAATTCCACACGAGTTTCTCCAGGTATGACTGGATGAAAACTGAAGTATCCGGTTGTGTTTTGGCTAACTCAATCCGAAATATTGTGAAAGCCTCTGTGTTGGTGTTTTCTGGATATTATCAATGGACTTTATTGTTTTGAATATTTTTATCAGTGAACATTTAATTTTATTGTTGGAATCACTAATTGGTTCCACATGGAAACACCAGATCTACACATTCGTATTTTCTATGGAGAAAGCTAGAGGAAATGCGACAAACAATCATGATATTTCTGTTTGTATACATGACATTTTATGCACTTGCCTAACGAAAAGGCTTTGCGTTTCTCCAAAACCATTTTTACTGTGATTTTCTCGGTCCATTGCATACAAATTCAACACCACTTTCCAGATATGACTGGGTGAAACCGGAAATATCCGGTTTTGTTTTGGCTAACTCAATCCCAGATATTGCTACAGACTCTGTGTTTGTGTATACCTGATATTATCAATGGAGTTTATTGTTTTCAATTTTTTTTTAATCGGGGAATATTTAATTTTGTTCCTGGAAACACTAATTGGTTCCACATGGAGACACCAGCTCTACACATTCCTATTTTCTAGGGAGAAAGCTAGAGGAACTGTGGCAAACAATCATGATATTTCTGTTTGTATCGATGACATTTTATGCACTTGCCTAACGAAAAGACTTTGCTTTTCTCCAAAACCATTTTTACTGTGATTTTCTCGGTCGATTGCATACGAATTCCATACCATTTTGTCCGCATATGACTGGATGAAACCAGAAATATCCGGTTTTGTTTTGGCTAACACAATGCGAAATATTGTGTGTTTTTGTGTTTGTCTTCTGGATATTATCGATGGACTTTATTGTTTTGAATGTTTTTCTCAGGGAACATTTAATTTTGTAGCATATTAACACTAATTGGTTCCACATGGGGACACCAGCTCCACACATTCGTATTTTCTAGGGAGAAATCTAGAGGAACTGCCACAAACAAAATTGATATTTCTGTTTCTATAGATGATATTTTATGCACTTGCATAACGAAAAGACATTGCTTTTCTCCAAAACAATTTGTACTGTGATTTTCTGGGTCCATTGTATACGAATTCCACACCAGTGTGTCTGGATATGACTGGATGAAACCGGAAATATCTGGTTTTGTTTTGGATAACTCAATCCCAGATATTGCTACAGTCTCTGTGTTTGTGTTTTCTGGATAGTATCCACAGAATTTATTGTTTTGAATGTTTTTCTGCGGAGAACATTTTATTTTTAGCTTAGATACAGTAATTGGTTCCACATAGAGACACCAGCTGAACATGTTCATATTTTCTAGGGAGAAAGCTAGAGGAACTGTGGCAAACAAACATGATATTTCTGTTTGTATAGATGACATTTTATGCACTTGCCTAACGAAAAGACTTTGCTTTTCTCCAAAACCATTTGTACTGTGATTTTCCCGGTCCATTGTACACGAATTCCACACCAGTTTGTCCGGATATGACTGGATGAAACCGGAAATATCTGCTTTTGTTTTGGCTAACTCAATCCCAGATATTGCTACAGCCTCTCTGTTTATGTTTTCTCTATATTATCAACGGAATTCATTGTTTTGAAGGTTTTTTATCAGAGAGCATTTTATATTGCGCTTGGTTAAAGTAATTGGTTCCACATGGAGACACCAGCTCTACATATTCGTATATTCTAGGGAGAAAGCTGGAGGAACTGCGGCAAACAAACATGATGTTTCTGTTTTGGAGATGACATTTTATGCACTTGCCTAATGAAAAGACTTTGCTTTTCTCCAAAACCATATTTA